>NC_134402.1:4073243-4208243 GCF_038048845.1 Mixophyes fleayi
ACCGTTACCTCACTGCCCAAGGACTCAAGCGAGTCGCTAGGATTCAAAAGGCCAGGAGTTTTATTTCAGGAACTGGTCCATCTTTTCTCTGTCTAGTGACTTCTCCGACAAGAGATTAGAGTAGAAAGACCGTACGACACCAAGGATGCCCTCCTTATCCTCCCTGAGCACATCCCCAGCATCGCACAAGCCCCTCACCTCCTTAATATCTACCGAGTTCCTACAGCTCTGGAGAGGGTCGTGCGAGTGGTACTTCCCATAGTCCCACTCTAGAATAAAGGAAGCGTACCGGTCATACTGTCACACTGTATCTCTCTCATCTGAGCCTTCACTCAGGAGATCTCCCCACCATCTCCCCGGCCAGAGATCAGGAACCCAAGTTTCTTTCTCAGCACCAGGTAGGTACTTTCTTTTAACAAGTTATTTCTAGCTACCAGGCCACGGTTAAAGCCCCGGGTCCTCTTCTTTATTATGTCCCACCACTCAGACCTACTCCAACCACCCTCTAAAAGCGTTTACTGGGATTCAAACAAGTCCCTAAAGGAGTGTCTTACCACCTCATTCTCTAGGAGCTTGGAGTTCAGGCGCCAGAGGCCCCTACGCTTCCGAAGAGTCTCCGAGGCATTCAAGGACATAGAGAGGTAAACATGATCGCAAAACTCTACTGGCCTTAGCTCAGGAGCCAAGGTTTTTGAGCTCTTCTTAACGAACAACCTATCTATCCTAGACCTACAGCTGCCTTTAAAATAGGTGAACCCCGTGAGGTTCGGAAAATGCCGAACATGCACATCCACCAGACCAGCCTGCCTAACCATACTAGCTAAACAAAAGGGAGTCATAACCTAGAGAAGTCCTTGAACCTCCCCTGTCTTTAGTCCTATGACGGTGTTAAAGTCACCCCCAAAGACTATCTGCCAGGCTGAAAAAAGGTATGGCTTTACTTAAAATACACTTCCTTTCCCACTTGGTTTGGGGACCTCAGACATTAATTAACCTCAGGTCGTGTCCTCTCAGATTGACATTCAAGACCATGCATCTACCTACTTCTAATTCTACATACCCCAACCCTTGTCTGCCGGAGCATACATACATACATACATACATACTGTGACAGGCTGGATCACTTATGCCACTCTATTTGTTGTTGCTGGGAACTGGCTGGGCTTATCTTGCCACAGTCCCCTTTCGTTATTCCAAATACGCCCCTCCTGTCGCAGTGGTATGAGCCTGCTGCCACCACTGGACTCCTTTATGCCATCCAGGACCACGTTCCTTTTGGGTAACTGTCGCTGCTAATGTGCTTCCGTGTTGGCACTTAGGTTGGTATCCCTGACCGCTTACTATGGATCAGGGTGCTGTGAATGGATCCCCCCATGCCTATCACACTGTCCAGAACTGCTGGGTAGCGGGTAGAGCGGTTGTACTAGGAGCTGGGTCCAAACTTCAGAACAGCCAGAAAACAGATTAGATTTAGGGTCTGTCGAAGTAACAATTAGCAAATAGAATATTACCAATAGAATGAACCAATGAACTTGAATTTTATGTGTCTGTACTTGTAAGAAGGAAAAAGTATTGAACTTTACTCTATATTTTACACAATAACATATTGCACAAGACACAGGTTTTTAGTAAATTTCCATTATTTCACAATGGCCGGATAAGGTCAAAGGGATGATGGCTCCAAATAAGGTCAATGCGACCCTTCCAAAAGACCCCTCCAAGAACATGTCACTTTAATGAAGACTAATGAATACTAATAAAGACTTAGAGTGCTATCAGTGATGTAAGCTGGGTAAGTGTGTTTTAAAGTAATGATGAGTAACATTTTCTATAAAAGAATGACTTAATCAAATATAGATTGTCAATTGACATTTGAGACCATGGGCGTATGTCTGCTTCGTCCAGTATGGCTGTATCTATGTATAATATATTTTTAATAAAAAATAGAAATATTATATTTTGGAAACCTGCTCATCTCATTTATTATTTAAAGAGAAGAAAAGAAAAATCTTATACAGGTCTAATCTGTAGGTCACAGGATTTTCAGCATTGAAGATGTTTTCAAGCAGGCCTTTGAAGCAAGTGATGGTTATTAGCAGTCACACTGATTAAAGGTATCAGTGGTCAGGTCAGATGGAACATCAAAATGATACTTTTCAGTACACGACAGTGCTTTTTATACATATTTGAACACAGCCTCACAGGCTATTTTTAGAATTAGGATGCAATTTGTTTACCCAAACATGGATTTACATGCAATGCAAAGTTAACAATATTTACGATTATCTATGATATCCCAAAACTCGCTGTTATTTCCTGCACCTTAATGTGGACACGGGAAATCTAACAGCAGTCTAATTAAATCTTCCTATGCCTTCAGGTGCTAGACCCTCACACATTAAAAGGTCTAATTAACATTTCTTTCAACAGTTGCAAAATACACATTTCCTCCAATGAAAAGAATTCCCCAAGAAAAGTTGCAAAACCCCAAACAAGGCATTTCTTTACACCAAGATACACAAAAGACTTCCTAAACAAAGTCTTATTGTATCAGATGTATACATCAGAAATAATGCATTTCCTCTAGCAAGGTTAAAACACAAACAAATTTCTTCCCCTGGTCTCAGAAATAAAGATCTCTTTTACCAACATACCCACAATATCAAAAATAAGTACATTTGCAATTATATAAATAAGCGCCCTGAGCTATTTCCTTTAAATAAATTTATATCATAAGTTATTTATGAGTGATCAAGTCACATTCCTCCCCACCTTGTCTAAGCGGGCAACCAGCATGCATGCCCCAATGATTTGGCCCTGGTCCCGCAGTTCTAAGAGTTACCGGGGGCTGACCCAAAGGATTCGGCTCTTCCTGCAGAGACAGTCCATCTGCATTGCTGTGAGCCTTTCCTTGCTTGTAAATTATGTCACAGTCATAAATTTGAAATGCAAGGCTCCAGCGCAATAATCTGCCATTTTCCTCTGAGGTGTGTTGTAGCCACTTTAAAGGATTATGATCAATCACCATAGTAAAATGTTGTCCATACAAATAAGGTTGAAGTTTTTTCACTGCCCAAACAATGGCCAAACATTCCTTCTTAATTGTGGCATACCCCACCTCCCGGTTTAGCAGTTTTCTACTCAAATAGGCCACAAGCCCAATCCAGGGTTTCCATAAACGACTAAAATGTCAGCTCACAAGCGAGTGTCCAGTCAACTACTTTGGGCAGTTTCTTCTTAGTGAGATCTGTCAGGGGCTTTGTTACAGTGCTAACGTCTGGGACAGAACTCCTGTAGTACCCTGCTGTTGTTAAGAATGCCAGTACATGTAATTGGGTCGTGGGCTGGGGCCAGTCTCGGATTGTCTCTACTTTAGCTGGTTCTGACCTAACCCTACCTTCCCCCACCTGATGACCCAGATACTGTACCTCTGACATCCCCATCTGGCACTTCTCTGCCCTAACAGTCAGAAATGCCCACCCAATCTTCCCTAACACCAGCCCTATTTGATCCAGATTTTCTTCCCAAATCTTACTGAAAATGGAAATGTCTTTTAGGTTTGCCTGAACTCTGTCCAACTCATCTACAAAAGCGTTAATACACGGCAAGGGATAGGTGTCAGACATGGGCACATTATTCAACTGGCGGTAGTATACACAAAACCGTGTTGCCTTATAATTCGTGCAAACCAATACACCAGAGGAAGCAGATGGACTGCGCAGTGGCTGGATCACACCTAGCTTAAGCAGCCACCACATCTTCCTGTGTAGACTCTCCTTGGCCGCTGGTGAGACCCGATACGCCGTTGCCTACCTGGCCTATGCTCACCCGTGTCCACGTGGTGCATCACCAAGGAAGCCCGACGGGACTTTCTACTGAACTGAGTCGCAAAGGGCCACAGCACTGCCTCAAGCTGCTCCCTCTTGTGGGCACTGAACTGCTCATCCCAGCCTACTTCCTCTACACCACCTTCCTCTCTGGGATCCGCGAGGAGGGCAAATAGTGGGTCACTTCCTGGTTCCTCAGTTGGTAAGCAGCAAACCGCTGTTACCGACTCCACATGCTCGTGGTATGCCTTCAACATTTTTAAGTGTTAGGTCCGCTGCTGCCTACCGTCGCTATCAAATAACGCCACATAAGTGAACATAAGTGTACAGTCCAGCTCAGGCAGCCTGGAGCTTGTTCTGGTGAGTGGGCATCAAAACAAGGACCTTCTGCCCTACCTCAAACATTCTGGCACGCGCGCCCTGATCATACTAAGTCTTCTGTTTCGCTTGCGCTTCCTCTACATTTTCCGCAGTTATGGAGTAGAGAGCTACAGCCTCTGGATACCTGGTAGAGTAGTTCACCATGGTGAGAATGTTCCTCTTCCCCGATCTACTGGGCACAGGCAGGGGATCTACTATGTCCACAGCCACACACTGAAAAGGTTCCCCAAATATTGGCAAGGACCTGAGGGGAGCACAATCACTGGGGCAACCAAGACACTGACACACATCATAGGACTTACAGTAAGCCCGAACGTCATACGATATTCCAGGCCAGAAAAAGTTCTGTTTCAGGCGCTTCAGTGTTCGATCTCTTCCCTGGTGTCCTGCCATAGGGATTTCAATAGAAAATGCAGTCACAATTCCACCCCCAACATCATTGCCTAAGATTACATCAGTTGGGAGGCCATCCATAAGGGCAACATCTCTCAATTCCCGGCTATCTCCCCAGTCCAGATACACCCTTGCAACAGACCCTTCCTTCTCCAGTCCATCTGCCACGGTAACTTTGGCAGTGCAACCCTGCAGTACAGCAGCAGGATCAATAATATGGGGACTCACAAAAGTAATTGAGACCCCTGAGTCTCTAAGTCCTTCACCCTGCCGGGATCCCACATGGACTGGCTGCAGGTTTCTCCACATGTTTTTGGGGTGTATTTTGAACAAAAAGGTGACTCTCTCCGCTGAGTCAACTTCAGACGCGCCACACTCCGTTGGGCTAGCAGTGGTGGAAACAGTCTCTACTGGCTCACCTTCGCCAGTTAAGAAAGTCAGCCGGGCCTAAGGACTCGAATTAGGGTCATGTGTTTGGGGTGCTGGGGCTGTCGGACAGTCCATCCTTAAATGACCGGTTTTCCAACAGTTGTAGCATTTCTTCTCCAACCTGGGCTCCGGTGGTCTCTGATAACTCCCAGGGACAGGACGGGGTGGTGGCTGGTGAATGGTACCCAAAAGTTTAGGTGCTTGCTTGTGGGTTGATTAGAAAAGGGGTGTCCCCCTAATTGTTTAGTCCTGTGATCTTCGCTATTAACTGAATGTGTGGCCTCACTGCCACATATTGATCCGCCAGCTAGGTGGCTGCTTCCAGGATGCCTGGCTTCCGATCCAGCACCCAATCTGTCACCTCCAGTGGGCACCGGCGGTGAAGCTGTTCTTGGCACATTTAGTCTATTACTTCCTCCACGGTCTGGGCACCTGCTCCGCGCACCCACTTCCTGGTTGACTCTCACAGCAGGTTGGAAAACTCCTCCTCGGTGGAGTGGAGGTTCTTTGTAAGGCCCCGGAACTTCAGATGATAAGTTTCTGGGGTAATAGGGTACCATTTAAGGAGTGCCCTTTTCACTACATCATAGTCCGCACAGTCCTTCGAGGGCACTCCACAGTAGGCTTCCACTGCACATCCTTTTAGTGTAGGCACCAAATGCTTAATCCATTCCTCTCTGGGTACAGCGTGTAGCCTGCAGGTCCTTTCAAATACCTGCAGGCGCTCATCAATATTCCCAACACAGTCCTCAAATTTAGGGCAAAATAGAGATGACAGTCCTGATCCTCTAGGAGGCGCCTCCCCCCTGGGTTGCATGACTGGTGCCCTTCCCTCTTAGCGCCATGTCTCGATGACCTGTGTCCGCTCAGGTGCAGATGCGTTGTCCCCTAAGGCTGCCAGCTGAATCTTTAGCCTGGCAACCTTGCACTTATCATAGGACAGAGGGGCTGGTTGTGCGGCTGCAGTCTGCTGGGTAGAGGTCACTGCAGGCTGTTGAGCAGGGATCTCTGTTGTCTGGGCGTCTGGGGTATCTAGCTCCCGGTCGTCAACAGGGCTGCCGCCTTGGCCATCAGTTTTCCTTCACCTGGCTACCCTGCTGTCGGTGCCACTTGTACAGCAACTCTCTCATCTCTGCCCTGCTTGGTGAATGGCTGAGGTCAATGTGCTTGACACTACACTGAGTGTCAAGGTCCTCCCTGGAAATATTGATGTAGTCAGACATCGTGTGCGTTCTCTTGGCTGCAGTTATTCCTCTCCTGAATAACTCGGCTCTACTGAATGGTTCTGGAAAAGCCGCTGTGAGGATACCGGGTCTAACGTAACCTTCTGCATCACACACTCGGTACCTACTCAAGGTTCAAAATCACCCAGTCAAATATCCAAAATAATACAAATAAGTTTATTTAACAAAATGTTAGCACAAAACAGCAGTAAACATATTTAAATAATAACTTGCAACAAATAACACTACAGTCTGTCACAGACAACATACAGGGTATAATGAAAACACCTCACCAGTATCCTTGTCACTCTCAGGGACTGCTGTCTATAAATCCAAGCTTATCCCCCTCTCTCTTTAAGGCTAAGCAAAGGTAGCGGCCTTCGTCACTGTCACCTCGTTTTCAGCGGACACACAGCTCCCCAGGACGTGGAAAGGTAGATCAGGGCAACGACAGTACTCCAGGGACCGATTGTCCCTTTCCTGTCAGGGGAAGAGAATTATATATCAATGCCAGCCTGACCTCAGCTATCACTTTTTAGTGAATGCCGATTTGCTGTCCTCTAGAGCTCTCTTTTAAGCCCAAAAATTACCTCATCAGCAATTTTAGGACCTGCCTGATTGGTCCTTTTCTGTGTTTACCTTTTCACAGGTAAACATACAGCCAAAGCAGATGAGTCCCTCCTGATTTAATTAGGGAAAGGTATTGTTCTGTGGCTATACAGCAGAGTTTGTTAAAACAGGAGAGATCACAATCCAGACACATTTACATTTAAATACACAATGCAGTCCTCTGTAATTAAACATTGAGCTCACATCTGAACAAAGACAAGAGACCTCCTGGTGTGCTGTACATTCATACAGGACTGGTGGACAATAATCCTTTTGCCTAGACTGAAACAATGAACTAGTCTGCAAGATAACAATACATGCTGGCAGACCTTTTACTACTTTCCAAATAGAATATACACAAGTCTAAATATGACTGAGAAATATGGGGAACTAGAGGGCTGGAAAAAGTATATGTTTTTATAGTCCACATTTGACAGGTTGAGGTAATATTAATACCTTGTTTCCCCACAGCCGCCTTGGTTCATCCCACCGCTTGCCACCAGTTATATCTGTGACAGGATGGACCGTCTATGCCACCCTGTCTGTTGTTGCTGGGAACTGGCTGGGTGTACTTTGCCACCGTCCCGTTTCATTATTCCAAATACGCCCCTCCTGCCGCAGTAGGAGGAGCCTGCTGCCACCACTGGATTCCTTTATGGCTCCCAGAACCACGTTCCTTCTAGGTAACTGTCGCTGCTAGTGTACTCCTGTGCTGGTACACTTGGGCTGGTACCCCTGACCGCTTACTATAGATCAGGGTGCTGACGATGGATCCCTCCTGGCATATCACACTGGCCAGAGCTGCTGGGTTGCAGGCAGAGCGGTGATACTAGGAGCTGGGTGCAAACTTCAGAACAGCTGGAGGACGGATTAGATTTAGGTTCTAATCTGTAGGTCACAGGATTACAGCAATATTGAAGAAATTGTCAAGCAGGGTCTTGAAGCAGAGTGATATTTATTTTGTCCAAGTGTCCTGACAAAGACAGTTCCACTGATTAAAGAAATTCGTGGTCAGGTCAGATGGGACATCAGCATGATTAATTTCAGTGCACAAGGGCTCTCCTTTTATACAGTTTTAGACACAGCCTCACAGGCTATTTTTAGAATCAGGATGCAATTTGTTTAACCAAACATGGATTTACATGCAATGCAAAGCTAACAATATTTACGCTTATCTGTGATATCCTAAAACCTTGCAGGATTTTTTCTGCATCTTATTTAGGACACAGTGGACATCTGACAGCAAGTCTAATTACCCCATCCTTTCTCTTAAGGGGTATTGGACATTCACATCAAAAGGTCTAATAAGCATGAGATTAGGATGTGTGCTTTCTTCCAACAGTTGCAGAATACACATTTCCTCCAAAGAAAATAATTCCTCAAGAAAAGTTGCAAACCCCAAAGAAAGCATTTACTTACACCAAGATATATAAAATACTTCCTAAACAAAGGCTTATTGTATCAGATATACATCAGAAATAAGGCATTTTCTCCAGCAACGTTAAAACAGAAAAAATTAATTTTCTACCCTGATCTCAGAAATAAAGCTTTCCTATACCAAAATATACACAATATCAAAAATAAGTGCATTTGCAATTATATAAATAAGCGCCCTGTGCTATTTCCTTTAAATAAATTTATACCATAAGTCACTTATAAATGATCTAGTAACAACTGCCATGTTGGAAAAGAACGTACTATGTTCATATGGATATGTCATGATTAACGTTGAAGTTAGAACTGGTAATGCGTAAATGGGTCTTTATCTTCCCGAGCCAAATGTAATTGTCTAACATGGTTTTACAAATTTATTTTCATATTATTTTCTGTTCAATAACACTGTTGTCCGAAAATCTTGTATTTGTTCAATCAACCCATGATACCAAGGAAATAAATCACTAAACTCCAAAATTGAAAAATTCAGATATGAACCTTTAAGGTAAAGTACATTGTTTAATGTTGCCCCAACATTCCATTGCCGCGCTTTTATAAAGTAGTACACTTCCATCTCCCTTGCAGACAGGTGACACTCCTCCCACATCTTCAGAACAGTGTCCAGATGTGATAAATCATAAAGCTAATTCTGCTGACTTTTGAGGTTCACTGACCCTGCCTCTGTGTGTGACTCAACCAGATCACACAGTGTATTTCTCCAGATAAAGTCTGCAAGCCTTTGAGTCACTCTCTGGCTGCTCAGTTACTAAAGCACCACCTCCCAAACATGGCTCCTGCTGCAGGAAAGTAACAGAGAGCGTGGTGGACTTAATTAGTTAAGTTGAATGCATATAATTTAGCTTTGCAATAAACAACATTTGAGAATATATATATATATATATATATATATATATATATATATATATACTGATCAGTCACAATATTAAAACCCCCTGCCTAATATTGTGTAGGTCCTCCTTTTGCCACCAAAACAGCTCCGACCTGTTGAAGCATGGCATCCACAAGACTTCTGATGGTGTCCTGTGGTATCTGGCTCCAAGACATTAGCAGCAGATCCTTTAAGTCCTGTAAATTGTGAGGTTGGGCTCCATGGCTCAGACTTGTTTTTCCAGCACATCCCACAGATGTTCGATCAGATTGAGATCTGGGGAATTTGGAGGCCAAGTCAACACCATGAGCTTGAACCTTCTCAAACCATTCCTGAACAATTTTTGCAATGTGGAAGCACGCATTATCCTGCTGAAAGAGGCTACTGCCATCAGGGAATACCGTTGCCATGAAGGGGTGCACTTGGTATGCAACAATGTTTAGGTCGGTAGTACGTATCAAAGTAACATCCACATGAATGCCAGGACCCAAGGTTTCCCAGCAGAATATTGCCCAGAGCATCACATCGCCATCAGCATAGGCACTCTGACTGGTCTGTGGCTACACACCCCCATGCACACCAAGCTGTGATGCGCTGTGTGTTCTGATACCTTTCTATCATAGCCAACATTAACTTTTTCAGCAATGTGTGCTACAATAGTTCTCCTGTGGGATTGAACCTGATAGTTTGTCCATAGTCTGTTCTAAGGAAAACAATATTGGATACCAAAATATTGTTATATCAAGTTGTTTTAAACTTCATCAATAGTTCACAATAATATCAAGTGATATAGTTCTGATGTTTAGAGGAGGCTTTCAACCAAAGGCAGCACCATAGATTAGACATCTCAGATCCATGTATACTCTTAAGCATAAAACAATAAAGGCTGATACGTTTCTCCATGGAACATGATCTCTTCATAGGTATTTCCATGGAGAAACGCGTCAGTTTTGGTTTCATATAAAATTACCCTATTTTTACCTTTTACGTAATTGTTAATTCTGTGCCGTATTTGGAATTTCTCCAAACAAATGCATGTGGCAGAGGGTGTTAATAATAGGTATGGAGGATATAAACCATTAAGACCAGGTAAATTTGCCTTTGACAAATAAGTTTTAAATGCAGAATAAAAGACCACTGGTGTACTTTATTGATGATGTCTGGAACCATTATGCACATAAACCATTTTATTTTTAATATCCTTTCTGATTCACCCACGTCTTTCCCATAGAGCAGAAAATCCATTAGTTATACTCAAGGACATATTTTTGCCCCTATCATTATCAATGGCCATTACCACTGGTGCATTTACACATAAGTTGGCAACTGAAATCCCACTATAGAATTTGCATACTATCCATCTGTAGATAACACAATATACACGGCTGCTCCCTTTAATGTTGGTTGGAATGTCAGCTGTGATTCAATAAGGAATAATATTATAAATCTTGTGTTACTATATTTTGCCTATTTCTCCCTGTTGAAGGCATGACTAGATGCTCCACTCATGAAGGTTTAATATTTGTGCTTTGTTCCACTTTATTATGTTTGGAGCATTCACAGATACATATTTATATTTTACCTTTTTTTTTTTTACAGAGCATTGACATGTCTAACTACGTTATCCGAGTATACAAGGACTCTGACTGCGACGTGGCCAGGCACCTGTTTGCTTGTGGAATTAAGGAGCACAGTAAAAAAATATTTTACCATGCATTAGGACTACACTACATCTGGCTTCTGTTGGTTCTTGTGTTCATACTTGTGTTGAACTTTGTGTCTGTTACTATGTCCATCCTCGCAGTGACCATGGTAATACTCAGTGTTTGGTTTGGAGCCCGGCATATGTACACATCCTGCATTCGGTTAGCACTGTCTAATGACATGTTGGATATCCGGAAATATTACCTGCAGCGGGAAGGCTACTGTTTCTGGGTGGCTGAGTTAGAGGGGGAAGTTGTAGGGACAGTGGCTGCTCTCCCTTCCCATCTCCCCAGTGGAGAAAAACACTTACAACTGAAACGACTCTCAGTGTCCAAAGGGCACAGAGGCAAAGGAATTGGCAAACAGTTGTGCAGGACCATGATTGACTTTGCCCGTAAGAGAGGCTGTGATGCAGTTGTGCTGACAACGACTTTAACACAAACTGATGCCTGTGTCTTGTATGAGAAGATGGGCTTCAGACGAACGCACACATACTATCCAAAACTCTTGGCAAAACTGCTTGATTGCAGAGACGTGGACTACCAATATGATATCCCATCAGTGCAATGACATTGTATTTCCTCCACACTGTATTCAACACAAAATATTACTCTGTGATTATTTATAAAGCAATGGAATGGTCACATTGGAAGAGCCAAAATTAAATGAATTCCCAGTTTAAACCAGTTTGCCACCATCCTTTCCCAGAGTGCTTTGGTGAAGTCACAATAAACATGGTCTATCAGGTCAAATCCCAACAGTAAGGAAGAGAGTGGGGATTCATTTTCTTACACAGTAACAAAGAAGTTAAAGTTTAGTAAATGATCATAAACCTCTTTTCAAGGAACATATCTGACAATTTTGTGCGTATGATTCGCAAAATCACTCTGTGCATGTCCACAACCAAACACTACACCACAGGATGCAGAACGCTCACTTCCTCTTCAGAGACAAAGGACACTTACTACAGCCTACAATTTCAGGGATGGAAAGGGGCAGGGAAGGGGCCGCTGTCAGTGTACATTAAGGGAGTGCCAATCAGCAGCGTCTGATTCAAGCTTTGGGCATCTCAAAGTACTTGTTTTTCTGCCATATCTAAAGAATAAAAAAAAGGGAAAAGAGAGCGCTAAGCTAGAATAATATGACATTTATTACAATTAGTAAATCACAACCAAGAATAAATATAAATTAAGGAACTAAGAGATTAATCCCAACTATTAAGAATGTTTGTCACACAACACTCCAGTTGTTATATCAGGGATTAGAGATATGAAGCGGCTTCGGATTTAGCTGAGAAACGCGTCAGCCTGTTGGTGAACTTTTGAGGTTACCTATCCCGAGGTCTCCATTATCTACATTATTCCAAGGTTGTCGCGGAGGATTGGATCATTTCATTTGCTTATCATTGAAAATGGTACCATTTTTTATTGTTGAACTCTGCCTGCTTGTTTTGACACGCATCATCTGTGTCACACAGACCTGTGATATATACAAACAACATGTTCCGGAGTTCATATCAGTGTTAGATGCACACGAAGCTGTGCCAACTCTTACCAACTCACATTGGTCACACTCAGAACTGTGATTTTCGGCAATTGTAATTTCCCGGAGTTTGTATCACCGTTGTCCATCTAGTTTTTTCTAATTAATCAAGACGAGTTATACAGAGATCGTGGAGGATATAACTTATTAACTGTACACAGAGTTGTGCTGAATGGAAGTCTCATGTTCCGGAATTTACATATATTAAGTTTTTTTTGATCAGTGTCTCCTAATAGATGATCCTATGCATACAGAGCTGTACCCACAGAAGAAGAATTATAGGAGCACCTGGTTGTAATTTGATATTAACTACTATCAAGTGCAGTAAACACTGCGCACAGTAATCAATATCTCTACTCCCCGATATAACAATATAACAACCTGATTGTTGTGTGACAAACATTCTTAATAATTGGCATTAATCTCTTGGTTCCTTAATTTATATTTATTCTTGATTGTGTTTTTACTAATTGTAATAAATGTCATATTATTCTAGCTTAGCGCTCTCTTTTCCCTTTTTTTTATTCTTTAGTTATTTATATTCGGGTTCCAGTACCCGTTCAAGAGTGCAGCGGATTTTATAAATCACTGTTTATATATTGTTATTAAGTCTTCAAGCGCCTGTCTTGTTTTTGTTTTCTGCCATATCTCTTGGTCCAGCTACAGGACTAGTCCTGATTACTAGTGATAACAGTCTTGTATGCAGCTATCAGATGTGTTTGCAGCTATCAGATGTGTTTGCAATAAGGTGCAACTGTAAAAATCTATTTTATGTACAGTAGACATTTATAACACCCTAATAAATGTTTTATCATTATTGCCTTTATTATTACCAGGTGACATTAATAGAATATTATTTTTTCTGTGCGTGTATGTGAAAGGGTTCATCAAAATAACACCACTTGGTCTGACTAAAAATTGATTAAACTCCCCCTAAACTACATCTCACACTTACTACTCCCTACCCAGCACAGTTTTTCCACCACTAAAATTTAGTTCCAAATCTGACACTATGAGGAAATATTGAGTTACTTCCAGAAGTATCTCAAATATAATCTCATCCTACTATAATCAGTTATTGTTAACTAAACAATTTTTAACCAAATAATTTTTATCTGTCTTAAATATAGTGTTATAACAACCAAACCTAGCTGACATGTGAATTATTTAAGGACACAAAGACAGTATGTTATCATCATCATCATCATCATTAGCTATTTATATAGCGCCACTAATTCCGCCGCGCTGTACAGAGAACTCATTCACATCAGTCCCTGCTTCATTGGGGCTTACAGTCTAAATTCCCAAATATACACACAGACACAGACAGAGAGAGACTAGGGTCAGATTGAAAGGAACTAAATAACCTTCTAGCATGTTTTGGAGTGTGGGAGGAAACCAGAGCACCCGGAGGAAACCCACGCAAACACGGGGAGAACATGCAAACTCCACACAGATAAGGCCATGTTGGGAATCGAACTCATGACCCCAGTGCTGTGAGGCAGAAGTGCTAACTACTAAGTGACATGAATATTATTATAGGCAGATATACTTACTGTATACATATATATTTATTACCCAACACCAACTGCCCAGAAGTGTGAGAAGGGTTTCAATGCTTTCAGCATGGGACTGGGTTTCTCTAGAGGGGGGGATGCACATTTGTTTTGCGGATATCACTCTGTAGGAAATCCAGCCCTGTGCTGAGCAGCCTGTGGCTGATTTGCCTGGGACTCTTGTAAGGCATCTCTCTGGGACACCTTTATTCATAGAGTGACGGCACTCAAGAAATTCTCTAGAAACAAAGATCAATAGTTAGAGCAAAATTACAGGACCCTGCAGTCTGTCTATATTATGACCAATATTTCACAATTCAGTTGGCTTATTGCCCAAATGGAATGGACAGATTACCTGCTACAGATCTAAGGATAACCTACTCTTTAGTAAGCATGTCAACTATGTGCTGAGAGACAGACATGGTAGCTTTCTGGCATACCTGGCACACATAGAGAGTGCCAGTACTGCTAGCCCTCTGATTGTAGTACTAGGCAGGGGTGAACTCTCTGCCACTCTATTTGCTTTGGCCATTGAGCCCCTTGACTCATGAATGCACATAGAGAGGACAAGGTAGCCCTCTATGCAGAAAATATGCTGCTTTTTCTGTAAGACGCAAGAGGCTCCATGGAAAACCTCCACCTGGTGGGGAATGAATTTGGTTCCTATTCCTATTTAACAATTAATTAGGCAATAATGAAATGGATGTCTAAGAACAAAGAAACCAACTGAAGAATAACCAGGTGGGTCTTGGCTCTCCAACATTTTATATTCACTGTAGAGCATAGGCCAGAAAGTCAACTGGCCAATGCAGATGCTTTGTCCCAAGTTTATGGTTTAAGGACTACAAGTGTTCCGCCCCGTAGGTCGAAACAAGGGGGATGATATGTGACAGAAGCGCTGGGAAAGAAGAGAATGGCAGGTACATAAGTCCTAGATTCCTGTCCTTTGCATTTTAAAACACCAGGTAGATTGTTTGTGTCTGAGGAAAAGCTTCGCAAAGTGTTTTCCCAGTTGTAAGAAAATATGGTAAGGGTCTCTAGTGTTATGTATGGAGAGAGAAGTGTGGACTCCATACATAAAGCCCAGTCCGGGTCTTCTAGTCTGCCAGTCTCTTAGCAAACTGATCAGTAGTTGCACCGGTGTGGTGCCTGTAAAAGGCTGTTTGGCAGTTCACCCATTCTCTTATTTTCTGGGGAAGAGGTCAGATAGCTCCTGAGAGAAACTGCAATTTTGATCTGTGAGTTCCATTGTTTGGTTTAAGTGAGGAACACTAGGCCCCTCACTCTATAGAGTGAATACCTCTGTATTAATTAGTGGCCAGACGGCTAGGATTTTGTTTATATTTTGTTTTGTTTGCAAGCTGGTGATTTATCTGGCTGAAGTACAAGCGTCCACCCCAGAGGACAGCATCCCCAATACGATCTTGTCACAATAGATACCCAATTATAAAGTATTATGTAATTTTTTTGGCACTATAAATAAATGTTGATAATAATAGATGAAGGTGGCCAGCACCCATATGAAAAAATACGCAAACAATACATTTTGAACATTACAGAGCATCCATCATAGATAGTGAAGCTACAGTAATATACAGAAGTCAATGGATGTATAGTATAATGAATGAATAGAGCAGAAGTAAATAGACAAATGTGGCCTTCACACATACTATAAAGCTTCAAAGACTACTCACATAATACATTTTAAATGTTACAGGGCATTCATCATAGACAGTGAAGCTACAGTAACAGGCTCAAGTCATTGGATGGACAATGGTATGAATGAATAGAGTTAGACATTTACAAAAGTAAATAGACAAAAAGACTAGTATATGCACTTCTTGAAGGCAGAGCATTCATCAGAGGCCAAGGGCTGGGCTATCAAATTCCTTGTTTTACTTTTATGCTAGAGTAAGGTAGATCTGTGCAATAATGCTACCCTTGTGAATCCAACAAGGGAACAAATATATTATCTCACCTAGTACAGTTGGATTGGGATGCCCTGAATGGATGGGTCTCCTTGGTCTGATGCCAGAAGGTTGGTGGAGCCAGAGGTGTCTGTGACTCCTGGGGACGGGCCCGTGGGTCACCTGAAAATGTAGTGGTGGTGGTAGTAGTAGTCCTCACCTTTTACAACCCCGTGTTAAAGGGGACTGCCAAAAACTTGCGGTAGAGCCGGTCCCGAAGACCTATGTATCTATTTATGGAATGTATATAAAAATGGAATATATAAATAATATATATGTCACGGGCACTAGGAGTTTTACCCAGAATTCACCAGGTGTAGCTACACTTAGCAGAGGTGCGGATCTCTGGTTAGTGTGGTGAATCAGTGGAACCATACAATAGAATAGAGGAAAGGAATGTCAATAGTATAAATGCTGAGTCTTCGCACCGTGGAACTGTGATGGTACAGCAGATTAGTAAGCAGGATACAATGAGGAAAGAGTCCAAGTGCCTTAGCACGCAGGTAGCATATAGCAGGCCAGTACTTGATAACTGGATAACGTTAGGCAAAGACCAATCAACAATGCAGTAGAAGAGTCAGCGACTTGCAGCTATAATACAAAGGCACTTGTAGACTTTAGTCCAGCTCATAGGTACCATAATGAGTAGTAGCTATATCACAAGGAGACATGAGTGGTCTACAGCTGGTAGGTTTCACCACAGATGTGTAGAGAAGACTTGTCCAGCGCAGGTATGTAACGGAATAGCGTGAGTGGTCCGCAGCTGGCAGTTTACATCACTGATGAGAAGAGAAGACTTGTCCAGGTGCAGGCATATAACGGGGTAGCGTGAGTGGTCTGCGATTGGCAAGTTTTACCACTGATGTGTAGAGAAGCCTTGTCCTAGCGCAGGCATGTAACCGGATAACGTGAGTGGTCTGCAATTGGCAAGTTGTACCACTGATGTGAAGAGAGGACTTGTCCAGGTGCAGGCATGTAACGGAGTAACGTGAGTGGTCTGCAATTGGCAAGTTTTACCACTGATGTATAGAGGAGACTTGTCCAGGTGCAGGCATGTAACGGAGTAGCGTGAGTGGTCTGCAATTGGCAAGTTTTACCACTGAAGTATAGAGGAGACTTGTCCAGGTGCAGGCATGTAAATGGAATAGCGAAAGTAGTCTGCAGCGGGTAAGCTCTACTACTGATGTGAAGAGGAGACTTGTACAGGTGCAGGCATGTAACGGAGGTAGCGAGAGTAGTCTGTAGCGGGTGAGTTCTACTACTGATGTGAAGAGGAGACTTGTCCACAGCAAACGGATAACACGAGCAGAAACAGGAAACACCTCAGAGTCTTAAGGGAATAAGAACCAAGAACAGGCAAAGGTAATAGGGCAACAGGTGCCTTAAGTACTGAGAGGTGATTAATTAACCAATGAGACTAGAGGCGAGGTTTTAACAGTTCAGGGTTTCTGCACATGCGCAATCTTAGTCAAGGAGAGGAGAGGCGCCGGCAGGAGCGAGAGAGACCCATGTCCCAAACTAGAGGCACTAACAGTTCGGTGAGTGACAGTACCCCCCCTTTTAAAGGTGGGCACAGAACACTTAGAACCAGTTTTGCCCGGATATTTGGAATAAAACCTTTTCAGAAGAGCTGGAGCATTAAGATCATCTGCAAGGATCCAAGAACGCTCCTCTGGACCAAAACCTTTCCAATGCACTAAGAAGTGAAGGACTCCCCTAGAGATTTTAGCATCAAGTATATGAGTAATCTCAAACTCCTCCTCTTGTTGAGCTTAAACTGGGCGAGATACTGAAGAAAGAACAGAAAATCAGTTGATGATGAGAAGTTTGAATAATGAAACGTGGAAGGAATTGGAGATACAAAGGTTCTTAGGTAAAGACAACTTAAAACAAACAGGATTTATCACCTGAATGATTTTAAAAGGACCAATAAAACGTGGAGCAAACTTCATGGAAGGAACCTTCAGGCAAATATTCTTGGTAGAAAGCCATACACGATCTCCAATTATAAGTGCTGGAATTGCTCGCCTCTTTTTATCAGCAAAAAATGTATATCTTGAAGATGCCTTTTTCAAAGAGAATTTAACCTGAGCCCAAATGAATTTCAACTTTTGACATAAACCCTCCACAGCAGGAACTTGGGTGGGAGGGAGGGCAGGAAATTCTGGGAGAGACAGATGGTGACCGTATACAGCAAAAAATGATGTTTTAGAAGATGACTCATGATACATATTATTATGGGCGAATTCGGCCCATGGAAGCAAGTCTACCCAATTGTCCTGGTTGGCTGAAGAAAAAATTCTTATGAAAGTCTCTAGATTTTGATTGACTCTCTCAGTCTGTCCATTTGATTGAGGATGGTATGACGATGATAGTGACAATTGGATACCCAAGGTTTTGCAAAGGGCTCGCCAAAATCTGGAGACAAACTGCACTCCTCTGTCCGTAACGATTTCAGATGGACATCCATGAATTCTAAATATTTCCTTGATGAAATGATCAGCCAACGTAGAAGAAGAAGGTAATCCTATCAAAGGGACGAAATGAGCCATCTTAGAGAACCTATCTACCACTACCCAAATGGTATTGCATTTCTTGCTGAGAGGAAGATCAGTAACAAAATCCATACTTATATGGGTCCATGGTTTGGAAGGAATGGGTAGTGGTTGAAGTAGGCCCGCCGGTGTTCTACGGGAAACTTTAAATTGGGAACAAACATCACAAGCAGCCACAAACTCCTTGACATCTTTCCTAATAGAGGGCCACCAGTAACTTCGAGAGAGAATCTCTAATGTTTTTCGTTCTCCAGAATGCCCAGCAAAACGAGAGTATTGATACCATGACAAAATCTTTTTACGAAGAAGTGGTGGAACAAAGGTTTTCCCAAACGGTAGAACATTGGTGGAAGAAGCAGCTAAACTGACACATTTAGGATCCAGTATGGGACGATCAAACCAATCTTCAATATCAGAGGAAGAGGCCACCGCCCGAGACAATGCATCCGCTTTTTTATTCTTAGAAGCCGGTTGGAAAGTTATAATTAAGTCAAAGCGAGAGAAAAAAAGTGACCATCTTGCGTGTCGGGGGTTCATACATTGAGCTGACTGTAGATAGAGAAGATTTTTATGGTCAGTAAAAATAGTCACAGGGTGACGAGCACCCTCTAGTAGGTATCTCCACTCCTCCAAAGCCACCTTTATGGCTAATAGCTCCTTATGTCCGATAGTATAATTCTTCTCAGCAGGTAATAAACTTTGAGAGTAGAAAGCACAAGGATGGAATTTCTTTTGTTCAGATTTCTGAGATAGAATGGCACCTAGTCCAACATTAGAGGCATCTACCTCAAGGAAAAAAGGAAGGGTCACATCAGGTTGTCGAAGAATAGGAGCAGTTGAAAACGCCCTCTTGAGGAACTGAAATGCTGGAAGAGCCTCAGGAGACCATTGTTTGGTATTAGCACCCTTACGGGTAAGAGCCACAATAGAAGAGACAATGTAGGAGAAACCTTGAATAAAACATTGATAATAGTTAGCAAATCCTAAAAAGCGTTGAATAGCTCTGAGAGTAGTTGGCTGGGGCCAATGTAACACTGCATTCACTTTCTCCGGATCCATCTCCAGACCTACTCCAGACACAATATATCCCAGGAAGGGAATCTGAGATAATTCAAAGGAACATTTCTCCAGTTTACAGAATAGCAAATTTTTCCTGAGTCTAGAAAGGACCTCTGCCACATGTAATCGATGAGATGAAAGATCTTGAGAAAACATCAATATGTCGTCTAGATAGACAATGACACAAACATACAACAAGTCCCGGAAAATCTTATTCACAAACCCCTGGAAGACAGCTGGGGCGTTACACAACCCAAAGGGCATGACAAGATATTCATAGTGTCCAACCCTGGTGTTAAAAGCTGTCTTCCATTCGTCTCCGGTCTTGATCTGAATTAAGTTATAAGCACCAAGAAAATCCAGTTTAGGGAATATCCAAGCTCCCTTAATGCGATCAAAAAGTTCAGTAATTAACAGAATGGGGTAACAATTTTTGATGGTTATGGCATTAAGACCTCGATAATCTATAAAAGGTCTCAAAAACCCGTCCTTCTTCTTAACAAAAAAGAAACCCGCTCCAGCGGGAGAAATGGACGGTCGAATAAACCCACGATGGAGATTTTCCTTGACATAGTCAGACATCGCCTGGGTCTCTGGTAACGCAAGGGGGTAAACACGACCCCTAGGTGGATTTTTGCCAGGTTGTAAATCTATTGGACAATCCCAAGCCCGATGAGGCGGAAGACGTTCTGACTGGGCTTTATCAAATACATCAGCAAAGGAAGTATACTGTGGAGGAAGACCAGGTGAACAAGGTGTTGTAGAGGATTTATTTATTTTCACTGGAACCACTTGAGTCAAACATCTGTGATGACAATCTGAACCCCAGGAAATGACTTGCGGAACATTCCAGTCAATCTGTGGAGAATGGAGTTGAAGCCACGGAAAGCCAAGTACAATAGGACTAGTGGTAACTGGGAGAACTAAAAAAGAAATTTGCTCTTGATGTAAAGCCCCGATTTGAAGGGTTAAAGGAATGGTACGTTGAGTAATAGTTCCATTGATAATTCGAGAACCATCTATTGCCGTAACAGCAATAGCTGTTTTTAAAGGAATCACAGGTAAAGACCACTGACACACTAAGGAACTTGAAATAAAACTCCCAGCAGCTCCAGAGTCCAGAAGTGCTTGCGATGTAAAAGACTTAGTAGAAGTGGAAACAGTAACAGCAAACGAGCAAACTTTAGAATTCATAAGGTGTGGAGAGGATTCCAGGGACCCCAACCTTACCTCTCCAGAACAGGTTAGGGCCTCGCGTTTCCCGACTTTCTAGGACATGAGTTCAGCAAGTGATTAGGATCAGCACAATAAATACAGAGCTTATTCTTTAACCGTCGTTCCCTCTCTTCTGAAGTCAATCTAGAACGTCCTACCTCCATGGGTTCCACTGAAGGTGAGGGAGGACGATATCGAAAAGCCAGGCGACCCAATACTTTAGGTGAAGACTCTTTTTCGGAATGTCTTTCCCGGAATCTCAGGTCCACTCTGTTGCACAAAGATATCAAAGCATCCAAGCAAGATGGTAACTCTTGGGAGGCCAGCACGTCTTTAATCTTGTCAGCAAGACCTTGCCAGAAGGCAGCTATCAATGCCTCACTATTCCATTGGAGTTCAGATGCAAGTGTGCGAAATTGAATTACGTACTGTGCTACTGAACGGGATCCTTGGCGTAATCGAAGTATACTAGAGGCAGCAGAAATAACACGACCAGGTTCATCAAAAATTCTTCGGAAAGTTGAAATGAACATGGCACTATCCTCCAGCAGGGGGTCATTTCTTTCCCACAAAGGAGAGGCCCATGCCAGAGCCTGTCCAGAAAACAGAGAGATTAAATAGGCCGCTTTAAAACGATGAGTAGGGAAATTTTGAGGTTGGAGCTCAAAATGAATAGAGCACTGATTGAGAAAGCCCCTACAAGCTTTTGGATCTCCATCAAATTTTGAAGGAGTAGGCAGGTGTAGAGTAGAAGCAATAGACACCTGGGATGGCAATGGGAGAGAAGAAGACTCCGGGGGATTATTAGTAGAATATTCATTTTGCACAGGATGTCCCCGAGAGACTAGAGACTGCAAACATTGAAATAATTGTTGCTGACGAACATCTTGTTGTTCAACCCGAGTAACCATGTACTGCAGCATATCCTTAGCTGTTGGTTCCGATCCTGGGTCTGTCATGGCCTGTTCTTACTGTCACGGGCACTAGGAGTTTTACCCAGAATTCACCAGGTGTAGCTACACTTACCAGAGGTGCGGACCTCTGGGTAGTGTGGTGAATCATTGGAACCATACAATAGAATAGAGGAAAGGAATGTCAGTAGTATAAATGCTGAGTCTTGGCACCGTGGAACTGTGATGGTACAGCAGATTAGTAAGCAGGATACAATGAGGAAAGAGTCCAAGTGCCTTAGCACGCAGGTAGCATATAGCAGGCCAGTACTTGATAACTGGATAACGTTAGGCAAAGCCCAATCAACAATGCAGTAGAAGAGTCAGCGACTTGCAGCTATAATACAAAGGCACTTGTAGACTTTAGTCCAGCTCATAGGTACCATACTGAGTAGTAGCTATATCACAAGGAGACATGAGTGGTCTACAGCTGGTAGGTTTCACCACAGATGTGTAGAGAAGACTTGTCCAGCGCAGGTATGTAACGGAATAGCGTGAGTGGTCCGCAGTTGACAGTTTACATCACTGATGAGAAGAGAAGACTTGTCCAGGTGCAGGCATATAACGGGGTAGCGTGAGTGGTCTGCGATTGGCAAGTTTTACCACTGATGTGTAGAGAAGCCTTGTCCTAGCGCAGGCATGTAACCGGATAACGTGAGTGGTCTGCAATTGGCAAGTTGTACCACTGATGTGAAGAGAGGACTTGTCCAGGTGCAGGCATATAACGGAGTAACGTGAGTGATCTGCAATTGGCAAGTTTTACCACTGATGTATAGAGGAGACTTGTCCAGGTGCAGGCATGTAATGGAGTAGTGAGAGTAGTCTGCAGCGGGTAAGTTCTACTACTGATGTGAAGAGGAGACTTGTCCAGGTGCAGGCATGTAATGGAGGTAGCGAGAGTAGTCTGTAGCGGGTGAGTTCTACTACTAATGTGAAGAGGAGACTTGTCCACAGCAAACGGATAACCCGAGCAGAAACAGGAAACACCTCAGAGTCTCAAGGGAATGAGAACCAAGAACAAGCAAAGGTTATAGGGCAACAGGTGCCTTAAGTACTGAGAGGTGATTAATTAACCAATTAGACTAGAGGCAAGGTTTTAACAGTTCAGGGTTTCTGCATATGCGCAATCTTAGTCAAGATGGCGGACGGCCGCGGCTCAGGAGAGGCGCCGGCAGGAGCGGGAGAGACCCATGTCCCAAACTAGAGGCACTAACTGTCCGGTGAGTAACAATATATATATGTTAAATTAGTGACGTATAAGAAATATGTAAAACAGGCAGTTTGGATAGACCAAGAGTGGACCTTCCCACACAATTAAGTGTGCACAACTGTCTTTGAAGCAGATTTGGTTGCCAAAAACATCTGTCTTGACAAGGCGATACAATTGAAAGTCCACATTTTGAGAAATAAAGAGGACAGAATTTGGCACTGACAAAGAATGCATGTACAGATGGAGATATGATGTCTGACGATGTGATGTGATATGATGTGATGGAGTTAGAGAACCGTAGAGACTGGCTAATTATTTTTTTTAATTGAATTGGAGAAAGCAAATGCTACAATGCCAGAGTTACAAAATCCTTCACTGAGAGGAGAGTGGATACAAAAATTCAAAAGCGGACAGCAGCATTAGTAGACAATAAAAGATGATGAGAGGACACAATGTTAAATGGCGCAAGTCAATAAGGCATTGTGTATGGTATATGTTGAAAAGGACATGCACATAGTTTAGCAAACCAAGCACTTCAGCAACAGGGACTGCCACTTTTGTGGCTGAAGTGCTTGATTTCTTTGGGCAAAAGCCAACATTTTGGTTGTTGAATTGGAGAATATATAGGAATAGATAGATAACAAATGAATAATAGGCATTTAGATAATAGCGAATCCTGGTCATCTTCCTCAGTGGTGACAAATGACAATGCTATCATCACCCTCATCATCATCCTTATCAAAGATGTCTACCTCAGTTACATTTTTATTTTAAAAAAGGAAATACGCCAACTAGGTAACTGTTAGGCAGCATGTATAACACATGGGAGAGGGTCAGCAGCAATACTTTGGTCAAAATTGGTGAAAATTTGGACTTTTGTAAAGAGTTCATTAGAAAATAGACTGTAAATGACGGTTAATGCTATAAATAGTAATATAGGAGCAAAAACAGCTTAAAATCACATTTTACTAATTTTTAAATAAATCCAGATCCAAAAGCAAAAGCAAAACCTTTCTTAATTTGGGGTAAAACGTCAAATAAACCCAAAACACGAAGATGTTTTAGAACCAAAACCCCATCAAAACCAAAACATGGGGGCAGCGCACATTTCTAATTGCAAGAACTTGGATGAGTTCCTTGAGCCATGATTTCAAACAATGGCCAAATCAAGTCAATGAAACTCTTGGTCATGAGCGGCTTATATATATCGTTGAAATGGGCTGAGTCTATTTATGCACCAGATGGAGTAAATATTGGTCTTACATCATCTGACAATCCAGGTCCTTCACTCTATCTTAAGTTTCATCTTGTTTTTATATATTTGTTGTAAACCCATATGTACTATCATTATAATGGAGAAATTGCTAATTGTTTCTAGGTTTTAACTATAGACTTTATCCACATGTTTATCTTTGTATTGTCTTTGATTATTGTGTGAAAGCTTATAAAATAAATTTGCTGAAAAACAAATTTGCTCTTAAGAGATCACTGTGAAAACAAGGAGGTGCCTATCGCACCAGATTATATAGATTAACGTTATATATTAAACCAGATGCTCCTATTTAAAATGATACATTTTGTGTATACATAAATAAACATGTGTCAAAAAACAAAGCGAAGAGTATGTATATAAAAAGGTGCATGTATCTGGAATTCCCTTCTAATAGAGTTATTCAGTTTATTGGTATATTGTGAGAGTACTCCGATTCTCTTAAGACATCACTCATTTTACAGGTTTATTTAATGAAATTGTCCATAAAGTAATCTCACCAAATGTTCTACAAACATGGAACATCACTCAGTCACATGTTATGGCCAGATGGATGTTCTTTTGGAAAGTATATTATGCACTACTAAAGTCCCTCTATTCACCTCTTTTTGCAGATTTTCTACAGATCCGGTAGAGATGTAGGGAGTGGTAGCTCCATGATCCCTCTCCAGAGGGCATACAGAGCTCACTGACGCTCCTGCAGTAGAGACTTATCCTTGGATATCCAATATGTTGCCACTACCTCCTCCCTCAGAAATCAAGATCCCTATTTTCTGTCTTAATGTGCATCAGTGTTTTCTTTCATCAATTTTCTTTGCTCGACTTGGTTGCGGAAGACAGTTCAGAATCTCCTTTTGCATACATCCCACCACTCTGGTCTACATTCTGCCTTCAAAAGGGAATGTGATTGAAATAAGTTCCTGGATGACTGTTTCACCTCCTCTTCCTTTAGGAAAATACATTTCAGTCTTCAGAAACTCTTCTCTTTCTGAGGGTTATCAGAAGTCATAACATGGTCATAGATCATGGTCATATCAGGAATGAACAAACTCAAAGAAAAGTTTTTCTAAACGAAAAGAGGCAGTCACTTGCTATTCATGGTCATAGATCATGGTCATAGAAATCCACTGCCCTCAGCTGAGAAGTCGAGGTTTCAGAATCCTATTTAACAAAAAAATATTCTAAACCTACTACAATCTGTCTGAAAAGTGAACCACGTGAGGTATGTGGAGTGTTTAATGTGCACATCTGCCAGATCACGGTCTCTAACCATGCCAGCTAAAAAAATGAATTATAGCCCAAGGTTGTCTTTGCACCCGCCCTGTCTTTTGACCTAATAATGTAATCACTACAGAAGATTACATGATGGGCCCTAAAAAATGACTTTATGTCCAAGAAAATACACTTCCTGTCTGAGGATCAAAGATGTTGAACAGTCTTGGGCCATGTTCCTTCAAACATTGACATTAAAATGATACATCATCTCTTGTTGATTTTCATAACCTGCTGATCATTTACTATGCTGGTAATACTCATCTCTAAAACATCGAGTTCTTCATAGCTATTTTCTGCAGGGGACCCTATCACCTTCTCCTTTGGACCCCTGCCACTCTCCACTAACTCCAATGCCTTATTAAGATCCACCTGATCCACCATGTTATACACATCACCTACCAGCACCACCCTCTCCTATTGTACAGCACCACTAACTTCCATCCTCACTCCCAACCTTACACTCTCCACCACCCCTCTTCCTTATCCTATTCCAGTTAGCTCCATCCTGAGCGTACTCCCCTTCTATGACTCCCCCTTCCCTGTTGGTCCCTGAAAATTGTATCTTATTATTGGCTGCTGTGCAGTATGGCAGTATTAGAATAAGTCATAGAGTGTTCACCTTTGATCAGTGTACAGTAAATCATTACAGAATTAATTTGTTGCATATTAAGGAGAGTCAGAGAACAGGATCTGACTCTATGAGAATTGCATATGTCTTGTGTACATGAAGCAGATTGACATCCCAGGACCTCCAGCAGGTTAGTGACATATATAAATCAGCCTGCTCATAAAACAGGACACAGAGTACAAATCCAGCACTGTTGTGGTTACAATATAGAGAGCGCAGGGCTAATACAGCACGATCCAGCCTGTCCTCTTCAGATCACACATTGTCCCCTTCTGTGTTGCTAAATCTGTATCTTGCTTTAAAGGAGGATCCTCCGAGCTGAAGCCCAGAGTTCTGCAAGTAGAGAAAAGAGAAGTTGTGGTAACATTTTTGGTAAATTTGTAGAGGAACAGGTCGTTCCCCAGTGATGCGACGTTCTGGTGACACAATCTTCACTCTTTGTTTCGTGCTGTATTTGCACGTGTGCGTTTTGCAGGATTTATATCTATTTACAATAGATGACTCAATAACAGTCAGTTCATTCTGCTGTGCAGTCTGCTTGGGGTAGGACTGGGGGCACTTAAGGATAAATTCTGCCCAGATATCATGATAAAAGTCTGCAACCAAATGAGATGAATATGTGGTGTGATAGTTTTGAAGATTTCGGTTATATCTGCCCTTTCTAAGTCCCTTCAGTGATATCAGCTTCTGGCTCTCTGTGCAAAAATAAACCAAAATGGATACAGAATTAGAGGTGTATATACTACATGGCTACAGTGTATTGTTGGCCATACTATTACACCAGAATATATTTATTAGGGAATTCTATCACTACACTGTTTCTGGAATCAAACACATGAGGTTTAACAAGACACAAAGTTTCCTTTTATTAAGCTTTGTAGAAGGAGTGCCATGTAGACAGCGAGATTTCCTTTAGAAGCTTACAGTCAAAAGGAGCTGGATGGATTATTATTATTTATTTATCACCAGTTATTTATATAGCGCCATCATACTACGCAGCGCTGTACAGAGAATATTTAGTCATTCACATCAAAATATCACATGTTGATGTCACCTTCAGATTTCATTCTAGACTGAAATGGAATTTATTTGGTTTATAACCATGAGACAATAAATAGCACTCATTGGAAACGTCCTAGAGTACCACTAAATGGTTAAGATTTAACCCTTTTGTGCCCAGAGGTGTTTCACTCCTTCAGGACCAAACCATTTATTCTGCTCTGTGATGTGTATGAGCCATAAAAAGAAAGAAGTCCGGGTGGAACCACAATGATAGGGGGAATATCTAGAAATCTCCTCTGGGAAAAGTCAACAATAAATAAATGTCGAAAGTCAGAGTGAGTCACAGTCACACCATAAGGTCGAAAGTCATTATGTCAAAACAGTTAAAAGTTCGACATGTAAAATGTGTGCAGAGTTGTAAAGACGACAGTCAAAATGACGACATAAATCCCTAGATTAAAAACGACAAAACATTTTAAAAAAAACAGCGTCCAAACAGCTTCACCAACCCAGTTTGGGAAAATGCTAAAAGAAATAAGATGAATATTTTACAGAATGATTTTGAACTTTATAAAATGATCTATTTTTCATGTCTCATTGTTGTGCTAACTACAGTTCAGTCCTCTTTTCACATAGATAGTGGTACCCCACAGATACCTCATAAACTAATTCTGCAACTTTAATATTTATAGAAATAGCAACTATTCATACTTACTTCTGCCATCTACTTATTAGACTAATATATTGTTTGCCTCCCCTTTCTCTCTCGAATATTCTAGTTGCTTACCCTCACTTATAAAGTCCTATTTAATGCCTCCTACATCTCCGATCTTATAAAAAAATACACCTCAACTTGCTTACCACGTTTTGTCAATGACCTTCGCCTGTCCTCACCACCCATCACCACCTCACACTCCCGCCTGCTGCGCCTCATATTTGGAACTCCCTGCCTCACCCATTCAGGCTCAGCACTAACCTCCAACCTTTCAAGCACTCTTTCGAAACTCACCTTTTCACACTTGCCTACCCTGCCCCATCCTAGGACAATTACCTTCTTCATGCTGCACCTGTCCCTCTCATTCCACCTCTATTGTCTCTGATTACTTCCCTAATCCCTTAATGGTACACTCACGCGTTTCACCCTCTCTGTCTCCTATCTCATCCTCTTTGTAATGTTTTCTTTGTTCTAGCTGTGTCTTCTTATGTAGTTGTTTTCTCTATATTCTCTTGTGTCAATTTTTACTGATTCTATTGTTTCTCTTGTCCCTTATCTGTATTTTGTCCTGTTTATTTTTTGTTGATTTGCGGCAGTGCAGATTCTATAGTACCTCATAAATAAATTAGGTTGATGGTGATGTTTTCTATTTATGTTTCTGTGTCTGTTTTTTAATCTATCATTTTACTCTTTGGAGTTTTTTTGGGGGTGATGTTTAATTTCTTTCCAACTTTTTTTTTATACAAGATGATATGTTAAAACATGAATTAATATTAGTTTACATATCAGATATACCTTCCAGGTAATCCCCAGTATATATATATATATATATATATATATATATATATATATATATTTACATATATCACTATAATAGGAAGCTTTGTAGGAGGGGCTAACAGTCAGGAACGGCTTTGGATGACTTCTGGCCAATGCACAGGACCAGGAGCCATCACTGTCTGACCGAGTGGTCACAAGAGAGTGCCTATAAACAATGAAAGTGGAAAATTAACACCTACACAGGAGATCGTTAGAGTTCCCTGAAGCCTTGGCTGACAAAATCCCAAAAACATGTTTAATACCATGTTGGAAAAGAACGTACTATGTTCATACGGATATGTCATGATTAACTTTGAAGTTAGAACTGGTAAAGCGTAAATCGGTCTTTATCTTCCAGAGCCGATTGTAAATGTCTAATGTTTTTCCAGGTATATTTGCACCAAAGCAGCAGTTGATGACATTTGCACTTTTGCACTTTTGTTGAATGAATTTGTATCTGAATCAAGTTGTGTGTTAATAACCACAATGTCTCGAAAGTAAACCCATTAGATTTCTTTTGGAGAAACCAACCTGTGTAGCCATTTCCCTATATCTAAACAGAAAAATCCAACTCTTTAAAATCCTACCTTCTAAAAACATAGTTTCAATGCTGCTAGACTGAATAAAGAAAAAGCAATTTGATTATATTGTTAAAAGCAGCTCATAGTAGATTCACCGAGACTGTTGCAGCAGCAAAATTACATTTGTGTACATTATTATTGAATTTCTGAGTATAGGTATAATAGATTTTAGCGTACTTCTATTTGCCATTTTAATGACATCAAATGGTGTTAGCTATTTCCTATTTATTGTCTTTTATGTAAATAGAAGATTTTTTATTGAATTTACTGTAGATTTTAGTATATCTTTATTATTACTTTATTGTTATTCAATAGTGTCAGACATTGTAACATTTTAGTTGAGAATAATGTTTGATGGATTATTCCATGGTACCTTTTTGCTCTATGTATATAAATATTAAAATCTGTACACTTTTCAATTATTATATGTTTGTTTGTTTTTTTAAAATATTTTTATTATTTTGGCCAATATGGACATATGTTATGTCTGTATTGTTATTAAGTTTTTATATGTTATATATAATAAACAAAAAGGTATAAATATTTTAGAAGAAAAATTTCAATCGGTATATTATATGTACTATTTATGTATTTTTGTGTATTTTTTTATTTATTGTATTATTATTTCTGCATATCGTATGCTTTTATTAAGTATTTAATTATTTATATGTGATTTTATGATTTGTTACATATGATACCACTAATGAGTTAAACTTTTGGCTTTTGAGCTGCTTTGTTCCAGGAGAGAGTTTTCAGATGTTTAGAATTAATTAATAAACAGCTCACCAATCACAAGCCGCATGACAGCTTTATATAGATGGTCACTGCATGGATAATTTATTGCTTTGAGAAAGTCTGCTATAAGCAGATGAAACGCGTCAGTTATTTCCTGATCCTAAGTTTGGATCTGAGAGAGCCTTTGGATAAGATTTCAGTGGAAGGAACTAATTACACACAAACCGTACGGTTACCTCTTTGTTTTTTTACAGCGAGTCAGGTCATCGCTGTATCCTGGAGAACAGAAGAACACTGCCGAGAGTGGAGTCTGTGACTTACTAAGACCACTCATGAAGGATGTGTATCTTGATTCCTAACATTTTTACAGGCAGTGACTTAATATTGTTTCTGTGCTAAAGACACTTTTCCAATTGGGATATTTATCCCTACAAGACCTATAAACATATTAATTGCGGTTCTCAGGGTCTGGATCCCCAGTGTGATTTGGCATCAACCAGTTGTATTCTCTGTATTCCTCTGGGAATGCTCCACTATTAATAAACCAGTCCTCATATTGTTCTTGTTTAGCAATATTATTTATTTCAAGAAATCTGCACGTTCATTTCATTAAAGTATTGAGTGAGGTTTTACATTACTGTCTTCTAGATTGTTTGTTACGCTTATAGGTCAAAGACCATAGAATAATATATACTATTGCATTGTTTTATATCGATTGGTTTTCATATATTACTATTTAATTATTCTTTCTCTCCTGGTATTTGCTTTGTGCTGGTACTTTTGTCTTTTTGCTTGTCTCTTGTGTGGGTCATCACTTCCCCATATACAGCTGCAGTCAATTCCAGGTTGTTTTAGTGTATTTTGTAGCGCCCGATTCTTCCCTTTCTTGAAATTAGAACTGGTAAAGCGTAAATGGGTCTTTATGTTCCAGATTTGGATGTAATTGTCTAACTTGGTTTTATAAATTTATTTTCATATTCTTTTCTGTCCAACAACATTGTTGTCCGAAAATATTGTGCTTGTTCAATCAACCCATGATACCAAGGAGATCAATCACTAAACTCCAAAATTGAAAAGTTCATATATAAACCTTTAAGGTAAAGTACATTGTTTAATGTTAGCCCAACAATCCACTGCACCACTCTTATAAAGTATTACACCTCCTTCTCCCTTAGAGACCGGTGACACTCCCCCCACATCATCAGAACAGTGTCCTGATGTGATAAGTCATTAAGCTAGTTGACTTTTGAGGTTGTGTAACTTCACTGACCCCCGCTTCTGTGTATGAATCAACCAAATAACACAATGTACTTCTCCAGAGAAAGTCTGCAAGTCTGTGAGTCACTCTCTGGCTGCTCAGGTACTAAAGCACCTTGTCACGGTTGGCTTACAGGAAATTGATCCCTAGGCTCTGCTGAACAAGGCTAAGCCCACCCACGGGGGTGGAGTCTAACAGATGGTTTTCACCAGTAACCCCCGCAAGGAGGTATGGTCTTAGCTGCACCAAGTCTGCAGGTCGCGGCCCCGTGAGTGAGTGTACAGCAGAACGATGTGGGGGAGCCAGGTGAAGTGGATGGAGACGATGGAGTCCACAGATGAGTGGTATAAATACAGGCACAACAATAATGGTCTGATGGTCCAGACCATTAGTGACTCATTGGCTGCTGATGGTCAGCAGCCAATGAGTCACTAGGAGAATAGGTGCTCTGTGGTATAACAACGAGAGGACAGAGGCTGTCACTATGAAGTACTCTGGAGATGGTAATGGAAGTACTGGAGCAGCAATTGTTCAACACAGCCAGAGGCTGAAGGCTGACTGGAGTAGCGGAGGTAACTCATGGTAACAGCTGATGAGTCACAGATGTAGTAGCAGCTCTGAGTGGTAGTGATGAGAGAACTGAAGCTGTCACAATAGAGTACACTGGAGATGGTAATAGAGATACTGGAACAACGTTAGTTCAACACGGCCAGAGGCTGAAGGCTGACTGGAGTAGCGGAGGTAACTCGTGGTAACAGCTGATGAGTCCAAGATGTAGTAGCGGCTCTGAACGGTAGTGATGAGAGAACTGGAGCTGTCACAATAGAGTACACTGGAGATGGTAATAGAGATACTGGAACAACGATAGTTCAACATGGCTGCAGGCTGAGAGCAAACTGGAGTAGCGGAGGTAACTTGTGGTAACAGCTGATGAGTCACAGATGTAGTAGCGGCTCTGAGTGGTAGCGATGAGAGAACCCGAAGCTGTCACAATGATGTACACTGGAGATGGTAATAGAGGTACTGGAGCAGTGAGGGTTTAGCACAGACCATGAACTGAGAGCAGGCTGGAACACAGGCAAACCACAAGGAGAACAGGAACCAGAACCACAGGCTGCAGGAAGTGTGCTTGAAGAACAGGCATCAGACAGATGAATCCAGAAGGTTTAAATAGTGCTCCAGAAGTGCTTAGCCAATGAAAAAGATGGAGGAGGTTCTGAAGTGCAATAGGCTGCACCTGCACAGATCTGAATAAAGCTAAATGAATGATCTGGAGAATGTCTGATGCTGGGACATGGCAGTTTCCAGATGAATGGACTGCAGGTAACGAGACAGTTACTATCTGTGGGACCAGAGCGTTACACACCTCCCCCAAACATGGCCCCTGCTGCAGGAAAGTATCAGAGAGCATAGTGGACTTAATTAGATAAGCTTAAAACCTCCAGTTCTTGAATGCATATAATTCAGCTCAGCAATTAACGTTTAAGTATATATATATATACTAATTAGTCACAATATTAAAACCATCTGCCTAATATTGCGTAGGTTCTCCTTGTGCCACCTAAACAGCTCTGACCTGTTGAGGCATGACCTCCACAAGACTTCTGAAGGTGTTGTGTGATATCTTAGACCAAGGCGTTAGCAGCAGTTCCTTTAAGTCCTGTAAGTTGTAAAGTTGGGCTCCATGGCTCAGACTTGTTTTTCCAGCACATCCCACAGATGTTCGATCAGATTGAGATCTGGGGAATTTGGAGGCCAAGTCAAAACCATGAACTTAAACCTTCTCAAACCATTCCTGAACAATTTTTGCAATGTGGAAGCACGTATTATCCTGCTGAAAGAGGCCACTGCCATCAGGGAATACCGTTGCCATGAAGGGGTGCACTTGGTCTGCAACTATGTTTAGGTAGGTGGTAAGTATCAAAGTAACATCCACATGAATGCCAGGACCCAAGGTTTCCCAGCAGAATATTGCCCAGAGCATCACATCGCCATCAGCATAGGCACTCTGACTGGTCTGCAGCTACACACCCCCATGCACACCAAGCTGTGATGCACTGTGTGTTCTGATACCTTTCTATCATAGCCAACATTAACTTTTTCAGCAATGTGTGCTACAATAGTTCTCCTGTGGGATTGAACCTGATAGTTTGTCCATAGTCTGTACTAAGGAAAACAATATTGTAATATCAGGTAACAGCTCAGTTGAACAACAAATCTTTTTTAGCTTCATCAATAGTTCACAATTATATCAAGTGATATAGCTCTGTTGTTTAGAGGAGGCTTTCACCCAAAGGCAGCACCATAGATAAGACAACTCAGATCCAGGTATACTCTTCAGCATAAAACAATAAAGGCTGATACGTTTCTCCATGGAACATGATATCTCCATAGGTATTTCCATGGAGAAACGCGTCAGCAATACTTTCATATAAAATTTACCCTATTTTTACCTTTTACTTAGTTGTTCATTCTGTGCCATATTTGGAATTTCTCCAAACAAATGCATGTGGCAGAGGGTGTTAATAATAGGTATGCAGGATATAAACCATTATGACCGGGTAAATTGGCCTTTGATAAATAAGTTTTAAATGCAGAATAAAAGACCACTGGTGTACTTTATTGATGATGTCTGGAACCATTATGCACATAAACCATTTTATTTTTAATATCCTTTCTGATTCACCCACGTCTTTCCCATAGAGCAGAAAATCCATTAGTTATACTCAAGGACATATTTTTGCCCCTATCATTATCAATGGCCATTACCACTGGTGCATTTACACATAAGTTGGCAACTGAAATCCCACTATAGAATTTGCATACTATCCATCTGTAGAGAACACAATGCACACGGCTGCTCCCTTTAATAGTGGTTGGAATGTCAGCTGTGATTCAGTAAGGAATAATATTATAAATCTTGTGTTACTATATTTTGCCTATTTCTCCCTGTTGAAGACATGACTAGATGCTCCACTCATGAAGGTTTAATATTTGTGCTTTGTTCCACTTTATTATGTTTGGAGCATTCACAGATACATATTTATATTTTACCTTTTTTTTTTTACAGAGCATTGACATGTCTAACTACGTTATCCGAGTATACAAGGACTCTGACTACCACGTGGCCAGGCACCTGTTTGCTTGTGGAATTGAGGAGCACAGTAAAAATTTATTTTACCATGCATTAGGACTACACTACATCTGGCTTCTGTTGGTTCTTGTGTTCATTCTTGTGTTGAACTTTGTGTCTGTTACTATGTCCATCCTCGCAGTGACCATAGTTATTTTCTGTGTTTGGTTTGGAGCCCGGCATATGTACACATCCTACGTTCGGTTCTCACTGTCTAATGACATGTTGAACATCCGGAAATATTACCTGCAGAGAGAAGGCTGCTGTTTCTGGGTGGCTGAGTTAGAGGGGGAGGTTGTAGGGACAGTGGCTGCTCTCCCTTCCCCTCTACCCGGTGGAGAAAAACACTTACAAATGAAACGACTCTCAGTGTCCAAAGGGCACAGAGGCAAAGGTATTGCCAAACTGTTGTGCAGGACCATGATTGACTTTGCCCATAAGAGAGGCTGTGACGCGGTTGTGCTGACAACCACTTTAGCACAGAGTGATGCCTGGACCTTGTATGAGAAGATGGGCTTCAGACGAACGCGCATGTATCATCCACCAAATCTCTTGGCAAAACTGCTTGATTTCAGAGACCTCACCTACCAATATGATATCCCATCACTCCAATGACATTGTATTTCCTCCACACTGTATTCAACATAAAATATTACTCTGTGATTATTTATAAAGCAATGGAATGGTCACATTGGAAGAGACAAAATTAAATGAACTCCCAGTTTAAACCAGTTTGCCACCATCCTTTCCCAGAGTGCTTTGGTGAAGTCACAATAAACATGGTCTATCAGGTCAATTCCACAATAATAAGGAAGAGATTGGGGATTCATTTTCTCACTCGTTAACAAAGAAGTTAAACTTTAGTGATCGTAAACATCTCTACCCTCTTTTTGTCTCCAAGATTTAGAGCATCCCACAAAAATAAGACAATTGGCAAGTATGGAATATTATTTTTCTCCTTAATAGAGCCCCAACATATCCCACGGTATTCTACAAACCAGGGCATAAACTGAACATAGGTATTAACACTGCAGAAACATACAATTACTCAGTGGGAAATAGGCTTGTTCACAAGAGCTTATAATCAAAAAGATCAACAGTGATCCCATATTCTAAACAAAACCCACATTAACTGTAGGTTATGCAGTAAACAGGAAAATGATTGTTAGGCAGAAAAAGTAAATATAGCCAATCAGTATGTAGATATCCTATGGATCATATGCAGTACATATACCATAGTCCATTCTTAGTATACTAAAATATTGGTCCACAACCTCTTTATATTGTAATACACCTGTCTTATGACAAACCTGTATTCAAATACTAAGACAAATACAATTAAAATCATGAACTATAAGAGAGACAAATGTATATTGTATTTATTTAGGTTTAAATAACTACACATGTGACTTGTGACAACGCATTTCGTTGACGCACATTATTAGAATCTCATTCCAATTTGGAGACCAGTTCATGCCGAGTGACCGGATTATCAATCAGCAGAACACAACACAGACAAATTAGTTGTATAAACTGTGTTGGCTCTTGTTTGTGCAAATCAGAGGGACACGGATGATGTTCCATTTATAACTTCTATAATAAATTTACTGGTGAAATTGGGTAGCAATTGAGAAAGGTAAAATATCCTAGTATGACAGTTGCCAATTTAGTCTCACAGGAGAGGACCGTAATCCTTCCTGACCCAAAAAATGGCAACCTGGTAAAAACCCTTTATCAATCACCCCCATAATGTCTTCTACTAATTATAGCTCAATACCATTTCTTGTAAGGGAGGCTCCAATCTTGTGTGATAACGATTTCACGACTTAACTGCACTAACAGTAAAGAACCCTTCGTATGTTGATTGTGAAGCCTTCTTTCTTCCATTCATTAATAGTTCATAACACATTGTCCTCTGTATGGTCCATGGTACAAAAAGTTAATTACAAAATAAAATAATAAAACGGTATTTTAACAACTCAGGGCACAATAAATATGGGGAACAGTAGTGCACCATGTACAATTCTACTGTATCACTTTCATTCTACCTAGTTACTCATATCCACCACACAGGGGGGTTGTGAATAGCCCTACTGCTGGTATTGGCAATTTTGGATGAACCCCACGTTTTTCGCTCATCAATTTTGCTGATCCCAGTCTAGGTAAGCAGAATTGGGGGAACTTGTGAGGATAATGCTGCTGTTTCACCATATCACCCGGATACAGATAGACAGGAGATTTCCCCAAAGAGATGTTAAAGTCAAATCAGTAAAATTGCTTTAAAGATCAATCTGAATCAATGTCTATTTATGATTATGTTGTGTACGATGCATTTGGAATTAAGCGCACATCGTATTGTACACTATTGTGATCACATCTGATTTATTGATATTATTGTTTCATCAAGGAACATATCTGCTAATTTTGTGCGTATGATCTGCGCATGTCCACAACCAAACACTACACCACAGGATGCAGAACGCTCCCTTCATCTTCAGATGCAAAGGACACTTACTACAGCCTACAATTTCAGGGATGGAAAGCGGGGTGTGAAGGGGCGTTTTGCCGCTGTCAGTGTACATTAAGGGAGTGCCAATCAGCAGCGTCTGATTCAAGCTTTGGGCATCTCAAAGTACTTGATTTTCTGCCATATCTCTTGGTCCATCTACAGGACTAGTCTAAGTCCTGATTATTAGTGATAACAGTCTTGTATGCAGCTATCAGATGTGTTTGTAATCAGGAGCAACTATAAAAATGTATTTTATGTACAGTAGTCATTCATAACTTCCTAATAAATGTTTTATCATTATTGCCTTTGTTATTACCAGGTGACATTAATAGAATATTATTTTTTCTGTGCGTTCTTTTTTTTATCCCACATAGGTATTGGACGTGTCCTACAGCGTCTTGTGTAGTAGAGCAGAACAGGACTACACTCCTATTCATCAGCTCACGTATCTTCAGACCGTTCCTTGTTGAATTCAGGAGTACGAAGGGCCGACTTACAGGTGTTTTAAAAAAATGCACATTGCACTTAGTATGCGTGCCTTGATGAATCAGGTCCATTGTGTATAAAATCAGACTTTATATAACATTATACGATTTACACTCATTTAACTCTTTAATGTAATTACTTGTATAGCCAGTATCTGGGGATGAGCAGTTGGTCACAGACACAGTTACAATGGAAACACCCAAGCCTCAAGAACAGAGATCTGAAGAGCTGAACTGTATTAGTGGATAGTCCCTGGCCTTTGACCAATAGGAAAGTGACCATTGTAACTGTAACTAAAATTCCTGGTATACAATCAGCTCCCCTGCATCCTGTTGTGTATAAATGACACAGCTTTGCCCTTGACAACAGAGTATTATGGATAGAATGCTCAATGCTGGTACTAGTCGCACTTTTATTTTTGAATGTTATTTCTGTACTTGATTTCTGAATGCAACTCTATCCTTAATAAATCACTTTTTGTGCTTTGGAACCACAAACTGATCGGGCATCCACTTATTACCTTTAATAGAGACACAGAGGTAAAGGAATTGCTACAGCCTTGTGCAGGACAGTCATTGTCCAGAAGACAGCATGTGAGGCTGTGATCCTGAAAACCTCATTGGCTCAAACTGATGCTTGCTGGCTCTATGAGAAGATGGGTTTCAGAAAAACTCGCAACTCCTACACAAAAAATGTCATCTACCAGAACTCATTGACTTCACAATATTGTTTTACCAATACGACATTCCAAATCACAGGTGGAAAAAAAAACCTTTTTAAATATTTGTATTTGTTTGATTACAAATACAGTAATTTACAAATGAAACCAGAGAAAAATAAGACCCGCGCTCGGTATAGCCCACATTATATATGGTACCAGCTGCTTGGCAATAAGCCCACACTCAGTATATCCCATATTGTATGTGGTACCAGCTGCATGGCAATATAAAATGCCCATATATGTCAGCGCTTATCATGAACACTGCATATCTGTGTGTGTCTAGCAAAATGAAAACATGAGGTATTAGTTCATATTTTGATCAAAAGATTTAAGCCTGTATCCCAACGTCAAGGGCACCTCATTTACAAATGAAACTTAAGTACTCAAACAGAAATAAATACTATACTCTAGGTTGTAGTAAGATTTGGGCTATTTTCTGGACTTAAGATTAATAGGTCCATATCCATTATCAGGGGAGACATTCCTCATCGCGGCCGGCATAGACACTCTCTCCAACAGGCCATTATATTTAAATATTTGGGGATTTGGGTCTCATTAGCAATACTTATGGGATTGTTGAAAGGTGGACTAATTTTCCCCAGTTAAGTATTCAAATGTAGAATGAGTACGGGACTTAGCATTCCAAGTGTCATGGAATCCCCTATGTCGTGACAAGACTCACCTGGACCTGCATGACAGGCCCAGTATGTATGTGAAAGGGTTCATCAAAATAACACCAATTGGTCTGTCTAAAAAATTATTAAACTCTCCCTAAACTACATCTCACACCTACTACTTCCTACCCAGCACAGTTTTGACACCACTAAAATTTGGTTCCAAATCTAACACTATGAGGAAATCTCCAGTTACTTCCAGAATTCTCTCAAATATAATCTCATCCTACTTTAATCAGTTATTGTTAACCAAACAATTTTTATCCAAATCATTTTTATCTGTCTTAAATGTAGGGTTATAACAACCAAACCTAACTGACATGTGAATTCTTTAAGAACACAAAGACAGTATGTTATCATCATCATCAGCAGCAGCAGCTATTTATTCGGCAGTGCTGTACAGAGAACTCACTTACATCAGTCCCCCATTGGAGCTTACAGTCTAAATTCCATTCCATACACACACACACACACACACACACACACACACACACACAGATAGAGACTAGGGTCTGATTGATAGCAGCTAAATAACCTTCTAGTATGTTTTGGAGTGTGGAAGGATACTGGCGCACCCGGAGGAAACCCACGCAAACACAGGGAGAACATGCAAACTCCACACAGATAAGGCCATAGTTGGGAATCGAGCTCATGACCCCAGTGCTGTGAGGCAGAAGTGCTAACTAGTAAGTGACATGAATATTACTATAGGCAGATATACTTACTGTATACATATATATTTATTACCCCACACCAGCTGCCCAGAAGTGTGAGAAGGGTTCTAGTGCTTTCAGCACGGTACTGGGTGTCCCTAGAGGTGGGGGGTGCTAATTTTTTTTGCAGATCTCACTCCATAGGGAATCCAGCCCTGTGTTGAGCAGCCTGTGGCTGGTTTGCCTGGAACTCTTGCAAGGCATCTCTCTGGGACACCTTCATTAATAGGGTGCTGGTGCTCAGGAAACAAAGATCAAGAGTTAGAGCAAAATTACAGGACCCTGGAGCCTGTCTATATTATGACCAATACTTCACGGTTCAGTTGGCTTATTACCGAAATGGAATAGACAGATTACCTGCTACAAATGTAAGCGTGAACTACTCTTAGTAAGCATGTCAACTATGTGCAGAGAGACAAAAATGGTAGCTTTCTGGCATACCTGGCACACATGGAGAGTGTCAGTATTGCTATCCCTGCTTATTGTAGTACTAGGCAGCGGTGCCCACTCTCCGCCACTCTATTTGCTTTGGTCATTGAGCCGCTTGACTCATGAATGCACATAGAGAGGACAAGGCAGCTCTCTATGCAGAAAATATGTTGCTTTTTCTGTAAGAAGTAAGAGGCTCAATGGAAAACCTCCACCTGGTGGGGAATGGATTTGGTTTCTATCCCTATTTAAAAATTAATTTGGACAAATCCAGTATCATTCCAATGGGGTGTGACAGCTGGAAACTCTCCATTAGTAAGGTCCCACTAAAAGTAGGGATGTGCACCGGTGACTTTTGGTGTCTCGTGTTTTGGATTCGGATTTTCGCAATGTTTTGGGTTCGGATTTGTTTCGCAAAACACCTACCGAAAGGTTTTGGTTCGGATTTAAGGTTTTGGATTCGGATTTTTTTTGAAAAAAGCATAAAAAGTTTAAAAATCTAGTTTTTGGGCTTATTTTCACTCCTATGCTATTATTAACCTCAATAACATTCAATAACAAGCATTTCCACTAATTTGCAGTGTATTCTGAACACCTCACAATATAGTTATTAGTCCAAAACGTTGCAACGAGGTATCTTTATGGACTGCGTAGTGGAGTGGTCCCCACAATATAATAAGAAAACCATCAACTGGTCTTAATCGCACCAAAAAATGTACCTGGACTGCGTAGAGGAATGGTCACCACAATATAATTTAAAAACCCTGAACTTGTATCATTCGCACCAATAAATGTATCTGGACTGCGTAGAGGAGTGGGTCACCACAATATAATAAGAAAACCATCAACTGGTCTGAATCGCAACTATTAATGTACCTGGACTGCGTAGAGGAGTGGTCTGGTCACCACAATATAAATAATAAAAAACCCTCCACGGCTCTGAATTTCCCCCAAAAAAATTCTGGACTGTGTAGTGGGGTGGCCCCGGTACTAAATTTGATACCAGGGCCACAATATAATAAATAGTTACACCCTCAACTGGTCAGAATTCCACCAAACAAGTATCTGGACTGCATAGTGGGGTGGCCCCGGTACTAACTTTGATACCGAGGCCACAATATAATAAATAGTTACACCTTCAACTGGTCAGAATTCCACCAAACAAGTATCTGGACTGCATAGTGGGGTGGCCCCGGTACTAAATTGGATACCTCCTCCAAGTTCCAAGTGTAGTGTTTATAACATATTAACACTACACTAATTCTAGCACGTCAAACCCTCTTGTTTAAAATAATGACAGGGCATTTAAGTTTTGATAAAAAATTTTAAATTTGTTGACATTTTCTAATTTTCTTTTACTTTTTGAACATGGCAAACGACTGTTGAATTGTCACATAATGCCAAAAAAAATAGTTGCAAGATGGAATTGTCCTTGGGCCCTCCCACCCACCCTTATGTTGTTGAAATAGGACATGCACACTTTAACAAACCAATCATTTCAGCGACAGGGCCTACCAAACAACTGTGGCTGAAATGATTGGTTTGTTTGGGCCCCCACACCAAAATAACAATTCATCTCTCCCTGTACAAACTAAACAGGCTCTACTGAGGAAAGATGTCGTCCTCATCCTCAACCTTTGATTCCTCTACCCCTACAGTGTGTACTTCCTCCTCCTCACACATTATCAATTCGTCCCCGCTGGACTCCACAACCATAGGTCCCTCTGTACTATCTGGAGGGCAGTGCTGTACTTCATTGAGGAATTGATTATTCATTTTTATAAACATCATTTTTTCAACGTTGTGAGGAAGCAACCTCCTTCGCCGCTCACTGACCAGGTTCCCCGCTGCACTAAAAACTCTTTCCGAGTACACACTGGAGGGGGGACAACTCAGGTAAAATAGAGCCAGTTTGTACAGGGGCTTCCAAACTGCCTTTTGGAGTTCTACCACGTCACTACCTCTAGTTCGTTTAGATTGCAAGGCTTGTAAATACTTTGAAGATAAAAAAAGCAGGCTGCACAGACTGTGGAGCTAGAAAGTGAAATTAAATGGACCACGTTACTTTGGTGGCTATCTATGCCCCCCCCCCCCCCCGCCCTACACTTGTAGTTGAATATAAATAAAAAAGCCTGCATAGACTGTAGAACTAGAAATTCAAATATACAAAGAAATGGACAAAGGCAGTTTGGTATCTGTCTGCATCAGATCCCCTCTCCACTAGGAGTAAAATAGAAAACTATTCAGCCGTTATATAATCTAGAATATAAATAGAAATTGAGAAAGGCAATTTGGTATCTGTCTGCATCATAATCATCAACATCCTCCTCAGCGCCAGCTACATCAATATCCTCCTCCCGGTGTACAACATTCACACCTTCATTAGCCAAATCTGTAACTGGACTGTGGGTGATCCTTCCAGCATATGCAGAGGGCGTGCTGCAAATGCTGGATGGAGTCACCTCTTCCCGTACAGTGATGGGAAGGTCAGGGTTCACAACCAACAACACTCTTGGACTCGCCTTGGGGATTTGTGATGTCATCTGTTTAGAAGGCAGAGTTCTTTGCTGTTTTGTTGTTGTTGCTGACAGCATAACTCTCTTAAATTTTTTGTAGGGGGGGGGGAGGAGGGCTTAGATCCTTGGGTGAAGCTGGACAACTAGTCATGAACACAGGCCAGGGCCTAAGCCGTTCCTTGCCACTAAGTGTCGTAAATGGCATATTGCCAACTTTACGTTTCTCCTCAGATGATTTTAAGTTTCTCTTTATGCTATTTTTTGAGAACTTGGGCTTTTTGGATTTTACATGCCCTGTACTAGGAGATTGGGCATCGGGCTTGCCAGACGACGTTGATGGCATTTCATCGTCTATGTCATGACTAGTGGCAGCAGCTTCAGCATTAGGAGGAAGTGGGTCTTGATCATTCCCTACTTTATCCTCCAAATTTTGGTTTTCCATTATATGTAGCACAAGAGAGCGTACCCCTAAGCCACACACACTCGGCAAAGCCTTTAAAAATTATATGCGGCACAGGAGAGTAGCACTGGACTTATACTGCTGAATCAGTGAACTTTGTAATATAGCAGTACCATTGGACTTATACTGCTGAATCAGTGCACTTTGTAATATATCAGTACCACTGGACTTATACTGCTGAATCAGTGAACTTTGTAATAGCAGTACCACTGGACTTATACACTGCTGAATCAGTGAACTTTGTAATATAGCAGTACCACTGGACTTATACTGCTGAATCAGTGAACTTTGTAATAGCAGTACCACTGGACTTATACACTGCTGAATCAGTGAACTTTGTAATATAGCAGTACAATTGGACTTATACTGCTGAATCAGTGAACTTTGTAATATATCAGTACCACTGGACTTATACTGCTGAATCAGTGAACTTTGTAATAGCAGTACCACTGGACTTATACACTGCTGAATCAGTGAACTTTGTAATATAGCAGTACCACTGGACTTATACTGCTGAATCAGTGAACTTTGTAATAGCAGTACCACTGGACTTATACTGCTGAAGCAGTGAACTTTGTAATAGCAGTACCACTGGACTTATACTGCTGAATCAGTGAACTTTGTAATAGCAGTACCACTGGACTTATACTGCTGAATCAGTGAACTTTGTAATAGCAGTACCACTGGACTTATACTGCTGAATCAGTGAACTTTGTAATATATCAGTACCACTGGACTTATACTGCTGAATCAGTGAACTTTGTAATATCAGTACCACTGGACTTATACTGCTGAATCAGTGAACTTTGTAATATTGCAGTACCAATGGGCTTACCAATTTTTTTTTTAATTATATTTTTTGTATTTTTTTTAAATTTTTATAACTTTTTTTAAATTTTTTAAACACTTGGGAATAATGGGGAAATAACTATGCCCTTAGAAGGACAGAGCACAGGACACAGCACCACTGGACTGAACAGGACACAGCACAGGACCCAGCAGCACCACTGAACTCAAAATTGACAGAGCACAGCACACAGCACCACTGGACTGATACTGCAGAATGTGGGAACTTTGTAATATTGCAGCAGTACCACTGGACTTTTACTGCTGAATGTGTGAACTTGGTAATATTGCAGTACCAATGGGCTTATACTGCAGGATTGGTTTTTCAAATTTTGTTGTATATAAATATTTTTAAAATTAGTCTTTTGTATTTTTTTTTTATAACTTTTTTTTAATTTTTTAAACACTTGGGAATATTGGGGAAATAACTATGCCCTTAGAAGCACAGAGCATAGGACACAGGACCACTGGACTGAAAAGGACACAGCACAGGACCCAGCAGCACCACTGAACTCAAAATTGACAGAGCACAGCACACAGCACCACTGGACTGATACTGCAGAACACAGCACAGCACAGCACAGCACAGCACAGAACTAAACAGCACAGCACAGAACTAAACAGCACAGCACGAGATCTACCAGGACAGAGGACCACCTAACACACCCTCCCTCTACCCTGATCAATGCCCGAGTTAAGATGGCGGCGACTAGCGGGGAATTTATAGGTTCCGAGTATCGCGAGATCCGACAGTGGGATTATGACTCCGAGCCTCGGTTTCAAGTTTTCATTTGGCGCCAATACCCGGATCTGTCTCGGATCCGACTCGGATCGGCAACGTTCGGGTGGGCTCAGATTCAGGAAATCCGAGTGCGCTCATCTCTAACTAAAAGGACCCCTTGCTACAAATATTTAGGTATACGGATCTCTAATTATGTATTTGAGTATGTGCAGCTGAAAATTCAACCCCAAATTGATTTTCCGATATCTAAGATTCACACATGACAGAAGTTGCCTCTATCGGTATTAGGAAGCTTGAGCCCAAGTTTCTTTATGTCTTACAACGAGTGTTTTCCTCCTGTCCTTTATATTTTGCAGAATTGATCAGGTTCTTTCTTCATTAGTATAGAGCAGGAAGAGGGCAGTAATGAAATTTAGTGTATTATGTAAATCAAGGAACTTGGGAGGCTTAGCTCTACCAAACTTCAATCTATACTATTTTACATCCCAATTGGGTCATTTGAAATTTTAGGTGTCAGACCCAGATTATCATGACCTTCATTGGGAACTGCTGAGGAATGCAGGCAGCCGCCATACTCCTCTCAGGCTTTTATTGTACGGTATCTCTCCTAGATGTTCGGCCCCCACCCCCTGCTCACGCAGCTGTAATCATCTGGAATGATGGTCATGGCATGCTGAAGGGAGAGGGAGCAGATCCCTGTACTACTCTGTGGGGTCTTACCAAATGTAATAAACTGAAATCTGTGGAAGGGATTTCTCTCTGGTTGTGGCATGGGATATCTGCCATGGGACAATTGTATACAAATGGTGTCCTCAAATAATTTGAGCAACTTAGGGAAGAATTTGTGATCCCCAACTCTTTCTTGATGGCCTAATTTGAGCAAATGGTCCCGTTCCTTAGGGAGACCCCCATGAAAACAATGATTAAGCCTTTAGGTTACAGAAAGCTCACTTTATTCACCTATTTATATTTATTGAATGATTTTACTACAAATAACTTGTTACAATTAAGAGGGAAGTGTGAGGTGGAACTCGTCCCGTTCAAGATGAAGAATGGGGGAATGTTCTCAGTAACTCATGTTGTTCATTTGAATTACAACAAATACAAATATATATATTCTCCTCACCTGCAGTAGATTGGCAAAATTTGATTACCCAGATGGAACGTTTTGGCATCTCCTGTGGCAATGCCCTTCTTGACTAAAGTCATTAAGTGTATTAACAAAACAGGAGTTTTCACCAGGCACGTGCCTCTTTGGGCTGAAACTGGAGGATACGCAAAGTAGTGTGACACAAGAATATATATTAAATGTATTTATGTTAACCAAGGTTTGTATAGCAAGGTTATAAATGGCTCCCGCTAATCCACATATTCGTGCTTGGATCACATTAGTTAATGTAACGCTGGGTCATGAACGATTTGTTTACAGTAGAAGAAAATGTCTTTTACACTTTGAAAGTATCTGCGGCCAGTGGGTAGATTCCTCATGTGCCTTATCATCAATGGTGAAACCCAAACTACTGATTTAGACCTGCGTTCAACCTTATAATCCTTGGTCTTGTTATTGATTTGCAGGTATATGACTGCTGCATATTGTTATATCTTTAATAAACCTGATCGGTTCTCAAAATAAATAGTTTCATATCTATCATGACTCTCATTTGTATTGTGTAATGTTTGTCTGTTGGCAGTTGTTGTTTTGGCTGCTTGTTTGTTTTATTACTGTGTGTATAATAGCAAAAAACTTATAAAATAAAAATAAACAGGGGTTTAAAATTAGAATGTGTCTAAATAAACCAGTATGAGGGCAAGAAGATGATAGTTATAAAAACTAATATGTTACAACTATATACAGGAGCAGGCTGGGCTGGGGTGCAGAGGGGCAGCTCTCACCCGGGCCGGTCTCACAGTGGGCTACTTTGGGCTGGGTCACTGGGCCACCTGCACTTTTTTTCCTTTAAAATGTTCGTAATAGGCTGCTGAGTCGATCCTTGTCCCCCAGGCTAAAATTTGACAGCCCTTCCCTGACTATGTATATAATAAATGGAATCAACGTTTTTAATACACAGTACAGCTTAAAGTAGTTAGACTACCAATAATAATGTCTCCGGTGAGGTCAGAGGATCAATATCTTTTTGTTTGCACAATGTGGTCAAAGCCTCCTGACTCCCAGTCTGCATTTAGTTTCATAATTAACGGCTGATATCCCTCACTGCACTTAAAATTCTTAAATAACTTATTTAGCTTCCTTGAATAATTGACACGAGACATAATTTTGTCAAACCAATATGGTGGTGGAGAAAAGAGCAGTCGGTACGACATACACAAGGCAACCAGGATGTCTCAGCATTAACCATGGGACATCCGCAAATGAGAGAGGACAACCAAAACACAGCCCAGGTGCACATATCTACCTTACCAGGCACTCCATGAACCCGCATTTCTTCTGGGCTGAAAGGAGCACAACCACAAGTCGACCGACAGGGGCGGTACTTGAACCGAGACTATAGCGGGCTCAGCATGCCCATTACCGTAATGTGCGCCCCAACCACTGGCTGTCGACTGCTCTGCGTTTTCCGGCAACATGCCAACCAGGACCTACAACATCAAATGCCAGGCACACCAGGAGCTTGTAACAGGCAACGAGAGAACAGCCCGACAAGCCATAGCAGGCACAGAGGTCCATCCAAACCCAACGTCCTGAACCTCCAGAGAATAATTTCCTCTCCACCCATTACTTTTAAAGACAACTCCTTAGCCCTCCCCTATGACATCAGATGGGCGTACACATCCCCAGTTAAACTTTTGACGTTAGAGTGGTAAATTTCACTACATGACAGAGCCTCAGCTTTTAATTTCCTTCCTGTTTTTTCAGCCCTCAGTTCTCATTACATTTAATAAATGCTGGTGCTAGAGAATAATACTTTATAGCTTTTTTTCTTAAAACTGGGCTTTGTGACTAAACCCTTATTGAAGCTCCCCTCCATATCCAACTGGTGTCAGGTGATTCCACACGTGTCTAATAACTGCTGTTGCTTGGGGAATACTTGCCTCTTAAAGCTCTGTGCAGGGAAAACTCAACCCAGTTACAAAGTATAGCAATGAGTACGGTAAAATTCAGATTAAATTCATGTTTATGGCCGGTGTAGGACTGGACAGAAGGAAAAGGCTTTGGCATGAGTTGGTCATTAACATGTATTGCAATGTTTGTAACTAACATTCCCTGTGTGTGATACAGTTGTAGTAACAATAATAATGTAATTGCTGAATGCACAGGATTAAAATAAAATTTGTCTTTACACAATCTGGTCACACCCCAATTTTAATTTAATTTGTCTATGTACTTTCTAGCCTTTATACAGTGTTATAGTATGTTTGTATGTATAATTTTATAGAATCTATATATTGCCAGTTCGTCTGACTGTGCAAAGAAAACTAAGTATTCAGGTTGTGTAAAAAGACTCAAACAGTAACACAATAATGTGAAATTCCTGTTTTCCTGAAAATGTTTACTAACGTAGGCAAGGGATGACTGGCAAAGCAACTGAACAAACCACGGTTAGATCACAGGATTTTTGGGGGTAACCCAAATGTACAAGATATAATAGTGTGAGAACGATCATAGAGGAAAAATATGCTGTACATGGGTGTCATTATCACCTCCACATTTAGATAGATACATACATATTAGTACATATTAGAGATGAGCGATTCAGAGAAATCCGATTTGGGGTTTCAAGTGAAACCGAGTCATGACTCTGAATCGTGTGTCAATTTCGGGTCTAAAAAGGAGGTAAAGCGTCCAGGAAAATATCGATCCAAAGAGTTTTGTATCAAAATCTTTGAGATAGAGCCCTCCCTTGTTTTCTCATCTGCCATTTTATAACAGACAGCGTGTAGGGGGGACGTTAGCTGCAGCGCTCTGCTCTGAAAAGAGCATTTAACGTTAAACATCAGAATACAGCATTAGACAGGGTGAGAGAGGGACAGAGAAATCAATAGAATTGTTGGGACTATTGTAAAGCAGTTCTGTAGGGATTAGTTGATCAATTGGTTTTAATATAAATCTGTCGGAGAGTTTAGACAGAGTAGTGGCTACTGATTGTTATTAATGCATACAGAATAGTACTAGTATATAGACAGAGCTAGATATCATTCTGACCAACTAGTATATTTAGTGGAGAAAAACAGTGTGCTTTTGCTGTATGACTCTTAGCAGCAGAACACACTAAAAAATTACATTTATTTCTTTTCTAATTTAAAGTTTTTCCAGTGTAAGTAAGCTTATGTGACAGTGATATCTGTATTAAGTTGGAAAAAAACAGGGTGTTTGCGTGTGAGGGTCAGCAGCAGAACCCCTCAAAAACCTCTATATGCTAAATTTGTTTCCTATTCTTCAATACTTGTTTTTAATAGTTGTTAACGGTCATTCAGTAACATCTATGTTAAAAAAAAAAGGGTATTTGCGTGTAAGGGTCAGCAGCAGAACAAGTCCCAAAAACTGTATTCTACATTCAAACCATTTTTATATTTTTTAATACTTGTCAAGTTGTTAAAGGCATTCAGTGACATTGACATTTAATTGGGAAATAAATTGTGTTTGCTTGTGAGGGTCAAGAGCAGAACCCATCAAAAAATATGTATTCTATATTCTAAACTGTTTTCTATTTTTCAATACCTGTCACATTAACGGTTATTCAGTGTCAGCAATATTAAGAAAGGATGTTTGCGTGTGAGGGTCAGCAGCAGAATATGTCAAAAACTTTATTCTATATTCTAAACTTTTTTCTATATTTCAATACTTGTCAAGTTTTAAAGGGTCATTCAGCGACATCTACATAAAGTGGGAAAAAAGGGTGCTTGCTTGTGGGGTCAGCAGCAAGACGCCTCAAAGCTCTATATTCTAAACTTTTTCCTATTTTTAAATAAGTCTAGTTTTTAAGGGTATTCAGTGACATTGCTATTTGATTGGGGGAAAAAATTGAGTTACGTGTGAGGTAAAGCAAACTTAGTATGTAGACCCCCACAGTTGCCATGGGAAGATCTGCATCTGTGTAAGAGGTGTTGAAGATTTTTTATTATAGCTTAATTTTGGAATTGGGGGGGATTGAAGGCAGCTGTAACTCCCCCTATAAACATGCCAGTGAAAACAGTGGAGAGTGTGTGCCTATCTTTAACGAACCTGTATATTTTAGATAAAGGAATACAATATTTGGTCAGCAATGGGTGCAGTTATTACCAGCACAAGTACTCCCTGGAAACTGCATTTTGTTATTGGCTGCTGTATAGTATAACAGTAATAGAATAAGTCATAGAGTGTTTACCTTTGATCAGTGTACAGTAAATCATTACAAAATTCATTTGTTGCATATTAAGGAGAATCAGCAGAACAGGCTCTGACCCTAAGAGAACTGCAGACGTCTTGTGTCCTTGAAGCAGATCGACATCCCAGGACCTCCAGCAGGTTAGTCACATATATAAATCAGCCTGCTCATAAAACAGGACACATAGTACAAATCCAGCACTGTTATGGTGACAATATAAATAGTGCAGGGATAATACAGCACGATCCAGCCTGTCCTCTTCAGATCACACTTTGTCCCTTTCTGTGTTGCTAAATCTGTATCTTGCTTTAATAGAGAATCCTCCGAGCTGAAGCCCAGAGTTCCTCAATAGAGAAGAGAGAAGCTGTGGAAACATTTTTAGTAAATCCCATTTTGTAGTGGAACAGGTTGTTTCCCAGAGGTGCAACGTTCCTGGGATACAATCTTTCAGCTTCACTCTTTGCCATTCTGTGCTGTATTTACAGGATTTATGTCCACAACTAGAGCTGATGCAATAACGGTCAGTTCATTACGCTGTGCGGTCTGCTTGGGGTAGGACTGGGGACACTTAAGGACAAGTTCTGCTGAGATTTAATGACAATTCTGCAACCCAATGAGATGAATATGGGGTGTAACAGATTTGAAGATTTCACTTATATCTGTCCTTGAGGACTAATTTCAGTGACGTCAGCTTCTGGCTCTCTGTAATATGCAAAAATAAACCAAATTTGATACAGAATTAGAGGTGTATATACTACAGTTTATTAATTGGCCATACTATCACACCAGAATGTATTGATTAGGGATTTCTATAACCACATTATTGCTGGAATGATGAAGTTTAACAAGATACAACATTTAATTTTATTAAGCTTTTTAAGCTTTAATATTAAGTGCTATTGCCCTGAAAAGCAATGGAGCTAGATGGATTATTATTATTGATTTATTTATTTATAAGGCACCACAGATTCCGTAGCACTCGATACAGAAGCAAGTAACAAATAGATGAAGTAATACATGTCATCAGCACAGACGAGTGTACTGCTATGGGGACTCACACAGAGTGCAGCAAAAGACATAACGGGACGTACAAAGGAGTCAGACAGTGGACAGACGTGGGACAATAGGTAGAGAGGACCCTGCCAGCGACATTCTAATGGTAGGGGTGGTGAGAGGCAGTAGGACCAACTGGGAGAAAAATTTAGATGACAGGCGAAAAAGAGGAAGTGATGGACAGAATGGTTAGGAGGTGGTGTGATAGGTGAGAGTTTAAAGGACTGAAGGTTGGGGGAGAGTCGAGTGAGATGGGGTAGGGAGTTCCAAAGATTGGGGACAGCACTGCAGATGTCTTGGAGGTGAGCATGGAAGGAGGTAATGAGAGGTGAATTGAGGCAGAGGTCAGAGGTGGAACGGAGTGGCAGGGTAGGTATGTACAAGGTCAGAGATGTAAGGGGGAGAATTGTTGATAAGTGCATTGTAAGTGAGAGTAAGGAGCTTGGACTGAATTCTGAAATGGATGAAGAGCCAATGAATGGATTTACGCGAGGAGAAGTGGAAGAGATGCGGTGGGAGAGGAAGATGAGCCTAGCTGTAGCATTCTGTATGGATTGAACATTAGAAGTGCGAGAGCGAGGAAGCCCAGTGAGAAGGAGGTTGCAATAGTTGAGACTTTTGGTTGCTTCCTAAGAGAGGAAAGGATGGATTTTTGTAATGTTACGGAGGCAGAAGTGGCAGCATTTGGTGAGGGACTGGTTATGAGGGGTAATGCTGACGGCTGAGTCAAGGTTGACTCCAAGGCAGTAGGCTTGGATGACAGAAGAAAGAGTGATATTGTCAACCAAGAGGGAGATATTGGGAGAGATAGCAACATTGGCAGGAGGAAAGATGATGAGCTTGAATTTGGAGATGTTGAGTTTCAGGAAGTGCTGTGACATCCATGTGGTTACAACAGAGAGACAGCTGGATACCTGGGCGGGTGAGAGGTCAGTGGAGGAAAGATAGATTTGCGTGTCATCAGCATAGACGTGATATTGGAGACTAAATGATTGAATGAGTTCCCCAAGAGAGGTGGTGTAGAGGGAGAAGATCAGAGGGCCAAGGACAGAGCCTTGTGGGAGTCCAGAAAGGAAAAGAGGGGGAGGAAGAGTCAGAAGCAGACATGCCATAAGAGCGGCCAGAGAGGTAGGAGGCAAACCAGGAGAGAGCTGTTTCGCGAAAACCTATAGAGTGAAGGGTGGTGAGGAGAAAAGAATAATCGACTGTGTCAAAAGCAGCATAGGGGTCGAAGAGTACGAGAAGGGAGAAGTGACCTTTGGATCATATGCACATCTGACCCTGTACAGATAGCTGGTGCAGTGGCTGTATTATTATTATTTATATATTACCAGTTATTTATATAGCGCCATCATATTACATAGCGCTGTGCAGAGAATATTTTATCATTCACATTAGGATATCATATGTTGATGTCACCTCCAGATTTCATTGTAGACTAAAATGGAATTTATCTGGTACATAAATATGAGACAATAAATAGCACTCGCTGTAAATGTCTCAGAGTACCACTGAATGGTTAAGATTTAACCCTTTTGTGCCCAGAGATGTTTCACCCCTTCAGGACTAAACCATTCATTCTGCTCTGTGATGTGTATGAGTTATAATAAGACAGAAAATCCGGATGGAACCAAACTGATAGGGGGAATTTCTGGCAAACTTCTCTGGGAAAATGCAAAAAATTAGATGAATATTTTACGGAACGTTTTTGAAAATTATAAAGTGAATTTATATTATTTTGGTCATGACTCATTGTTGCACTAACTATAGGAATTGTGTAAGAAATGTCGACAGTCACAGTGTGTACACCATAACGGCGACAGTCATAATGTCTACAAGGTTAGAAGGTCGACATGTAAAATGTGTGCAGGGTTGTAAAGTCGACAGTCAAAATGTCGACAAATCACCAGATTTAAAACGACAAAACATGTGAAAAAAATACAGCATGGCCTCAATCCAAGTAGCTTCCCCAACCCTAGTGCTGCCAGCCTAGGCTGGCATTAGCAAAATCAGGGGGACAAAAGACGTAGGTTTCCCTGGCTTTAGTGGCAGCAGCCTAGGCTTTGCCAGCCTGGGTTGCTGGCACTATAGCAGGAGAACCCACAGCTTGGGGTCCTGCCCCCCCCCACATTTGGAACTCACTGCCGACCCGATCAGACTTTCCCCTAACCTCGAATGTTTCAGATGATGTGACTAAGCTCACCTTTTCACACTTGCCTATTCGGCCCCATCCTAAGACAATTCCCCCCTTACACGCCACCTGACTATTTCATTCCACCTCTCTCGTCTCAGTTTACAACCCTAATCCTCTCAATGTTAACTATCAGAAGTTTGGCCTCTCTACCTTCTATCTCCTCATTGTTAGGAACCCCTCCAGCCAGTACATCAAATCCCGGAGTCTGCTCTGAAGGTCTGGTGTTCACTGGAGCACCTAGTGGTGGGGACAGACTTGGCTGCAGACAAACAGAGGGTCGTGAAATGTGTACCAGCTGGGGAGAACCCAGGAAAGCAGAGTGAAGTCCAGGCAAGGGTCGAGGGCCGGCAGCAGACAGCGTATCCAATAAACAAGCCAAGGTCAGAGGTCATAGGCAAAACAGCAGCGTAAGAGTCCAGGCAAAAGATCAAGGGGCACAGGCAATCAAGTGTAGTCAGATTTCCAGGCAAGGGTCGGCAACAATAATCAGAATCCAATGGATAACAGAGAGCAAGAGATACAGCAGGCTAGTATGCAGCAAAGCAGGAACTATAACCGGCAGTGAGGCCCAGTCCTCACTGCCTTAAATACTATGATGGTCAAATCAGAAAGAAGGAGGACAGGGCTGATAATCAGCCTCAGGAGGCTGCTGATTAATTACTAGCTGGGAACTAGCATAGGTCATATCACAACCAGGAACATGTATGAATGACAAATATAATCATGCGAGAGCTCCCCCTGGAGTTGAAGGATGTCCCTACAACCTCCAAAAATATAACAGTGCATTGAACTAATGTACGCGCTCAGCTGCTACCGTACGCCAGGATGCGGCGTACCGCCGCGGCTCCTAACACTCATCCTCTTTGTAATACTTCCTTTGTTCTAGTTGTGTCTTCTTATGTAGTTGCTATCTCTATTGTCTCTTATACTTATTTTTACTGATTGTACTTTTTCTCTTGTCCCTTATTTGTATTTTTTTTTTCTGTTTATTTTTTCTTGATTTGCGGCAATATGGATTCAGTGGCACTAAATAAATAAATTAAGATAAACACAAAACATGAATTAATATTAGCTTATATATCAGATTATCATTTACTAGCTCCATAAGCTTACAGGCAATCCCTAGCTATTATTTTTACATTTATACATATTTACATAAATCACTATAATAGGAAGCTTTGTAGGAGGAGCTAACAGTCAGGAACGGCTTTGGGTGACTTCTGGCTAATGCACAGGACCAGGAGCCGTCACTGTCTGGCCAAGTGGTCACTAGGGTGTGCCCATAAACATTGAAAGTGGAACACTCACACCAATACAGGAGATATTTAGAGTTCCCTGAAGCCCTGGCTGAAAAAATTCCCAAATCATGTTTACTACAATGTTGAAAAAGAACGTACTACAACCTGTTCATATGGATATGTCATGATTAACATTGAGGTTAGAACTAGGTATAGCGCAATTTGTCATTATCTTCCAGTGTCAAATGTAACTGTATAATGTGGTTTTAAAAATCTATTTTCATATTATTTTCTGTCCAATAATATTGTTGACAGTCCAAAAACATTGTATCTGGCCAGACAACTCATGATACCAAGGAGATAAATCACTATAGATGAACCATTGAGGTTCTTTGTTTAATGTACCCCAATATTCCACTGCAGCTCTATTATAGATTAAAGTATTACACCCCCTTCTCGCTTACAGACAGGTGACACTCCTCCCACATCTTTAAGACAGTGTCCTGATGGGACACGTCAAAAAGCCAATTGTGCTGACTTCTGAGGTTCTGTGACTTCACTGACCCAGCCCCTGTGTATGAATCAACCAATTCACACAGTGCATTTCTCCAGAGAAAGTCTGCAAGCCTGTGAATCATTCTGTGCTTGCTCAGTTACATAAGTACCTCCCTCCAAACATGGCTCCTGCGGCAGATGTGTTACAGGGAGCATGGTGGACATGTTTCGTTAATTTTAAAAATGCCAGATATTCCATGTATATTTTCAGCGCAACAAAACACAATATTTAAAATATCTTCATTTGAATTATTTGTTCTTTAAAAGAAGGAAACATTGTACCATCATACTGATACTGTTTTTTTGAAGGGATTATTACCATTTATGATCATTGCTGTTTGTAACGAGCACTAAACATATCCAGGTGCCCCTGTGCATGTAGTATAATAAAGCAAATGCTAAACAATTTGAAGTTATGGGTTAAATGTAATAGTTTTAATGGATGTCATGACAAGCTAAATAAAATATTTGAACAAATGATTCAATGAAAAAGCAGACAAGTTACAGAAATAGTTTAAATTAATTTACATGATGAAATCATAATGTAATATAAATTATAATTCATGCTGTTAAATATATCTGTATCCTTCATTACTAGTCATAAAGATGAAAGTATTTTTCTCCCTGCCAGAAATAATATAATTTACTTCACATTTCTTAAAACATTGTGTTTCAACCATACTTACAGCTTCTGTGCTTCATTTCTATCTTCTTCCACCTCAGCCAGACAATTACACTAGAGATGAGAGAAACTTAGGTAGATATTTTGCACATATCAAGTATTTTAGGTCAACAGTTTATTTCACAGAGGATACAATCTTCTAATTCTGCCTTTGCATCTCCATTCCACACTATATTTGTAAATTTGCATTTTGTGGAAATAATATGTCTATGAATAGAGCTGAGGTGACAATAGTGATTTTATTCTGTTGTGTGGTATATTGGGGTAGAACTGGGCAATTCTGCAGGCAAAATTTTGAAACCAAATGTTGGGTGAAAATTTTATGGCACAGATATATGAGGCCTTGACTACCATATTTTAGGCTAGTTCTTCAAGAAAAATAACATGGATAGTCAATATTGTCATGGTTCTCTCAGTCAATAATTTAGTTTGTTAAGTTTTGTGAAGGGAAAGTGTCAGATGAATAAGATGTATAATAGTTTACTGAGTGAATACCGGACCTTGTCACCTCCCAGAATATCAGATGAGATAATGCTCATCTGCTTTACTACTCTAAGTAAAGCAGTTCAGATCTCTGAAAGAGTCCCTGTTGTTGGCCTGTCATGCCCTGAAAAACGGTGTATTACTGTCTATGACCAGGTTCAGGAGACAAAGCCTACAAGTGCCCGTGGTACTAGTGTTATGCACATTTACAACAATGGGGATAACAGGAAGTTTCTCCACTTTTTCTAGAACTAGAATTCATGGCTTTTGTGGAAACATACTGGATACTATGTATAATACATACCTTGAAACTCCTGTGCACTAATAACGGTATATTATAATTTTCTTACAGGACAAGAACATGTCAGATTACTACATCCGGCTCTACCAGGACTCAGATTACAAGATTGTAAGAGAGATATTTGCTTGTGGCATTAAAGAACACACCAATGTGGCCTTCCGCCATTCACTTAACCTTCCCCACGTTTGGTTACTTCTTGTGGTGGCATCAGTGCTTCCTCTCCTGACCACGGGATCTTTAATAATCTCTCTAATGGCAGTATCCATCATACTGGTCATTATCTGGTCCATCAACAGACATATCTTCACTTCCTATGTCCAGCAAAGCCTGGTTGAAGACATGTTGGACATTCGGAAATATTATTTACAGCGAGAGGGCCACTGTTTCTGGGTGGCAGAGTCAGCTGGGGAGATTGTGGGAACGGTGGCTGCTGCTCCCTTACATCACCTTTGTGGGAAAAAACAAATGGAGCTCAAGAGATTATCAGTTCCCAGAAGACACAGAGGCAAAGGGATTGCTAAAGCCTTGTGCAGGACAGTCATTGACTTTGCCCGAAAGGAAGGTTTTGAGGCCCTGAATTTGGACACCTCAATGTGTCAGATCAGTTCTTGGAAGCTGTACGAGAAGATGGGTTTCAGGAGAACTCAAACCTGTTACCCAGATTACTTCTTTGCAAAATTCCTTGACTTCCTTAACATATACTACCAGTATGATATTACAACACAAGGCTGAACTATTAAACACAAACAGAGTCACACATATACTATAACATTAATAAATCCTCTTTGCACATAGAAACCACACAGATAATGAAGGATATCTCCAAAGCGTTTTGAAATGAAATGATTAGACTTGCAGAAATTATCATTTCTACCTGTAGAGCAGAAACGTTTTGTTAAAGGATGTATGTAATATAATGTTCTGGATTTTAATATGACCATTATTTGTTTTTTGTTCCCAGACAGAATGTTCCTGGTATGGGAATGGCTGTCTTGCACTCCCTGAAAATATTGACATTCTTCTATAAATGTTGACAGTCTTCTCTTTCAATTTTGCAGAGAGTTGAATGCAAAATTGTAGATTTTTAATATGCACAAAAATGTGCCCAGACACTAAATACTTGGACCAATATGGTCAGGACTCCTAACAATTGGTCCCATAGCAGCCCTTATTAACTATTCTCTGTGTGTCCTCTGCTATACCTTCTGTTTTATACATTCATAAAGGCAAAATCAATCAACTCAGATTGTATGTGGGTATGAAATGTAATTAATGACAGGGGGCTTATTCTGCCACCCTGTCGGTTATATACTGGTGCTTTTCAATGGTGGCTCCCACTGCCACTGCCACCAGCTAAGGATAAACTGCGCACTAATGTTGTGTCCTCAGTTTGGGGAGATGTATGGCAGTCTCCAACACTGGCACCAGGAACTACTTACACTTCTGGGTAGTGCTGTAGCTGCTGCAGTACTTCTTTAATATATACCTAGAATAATATACCTAGAACCAAAGGATCATAGTAACTTGTCACTGGTTACTCCTACTGTGGCCACTTGGTCAAACCAGCCACTCAGCAATTATTATTATTATTATTATTATTATCATTTATTTGTTAGGCGCCACAAGGTATCCGCAGCGCCGCATACAGTACTAACAGTAGACTATACAGGGTGAAACCATACAGAGCAATGAACAAAAAGTACCAATACTTCAGAAACTCCGGCCAGTCATATGCATTAAAGATGGAGCGGAGGAACAGGTGAGGAGACAGGAGGGGAGGGGGCCCTGCTCATACGAGCTTACATCCTAAGGGAGGGTAAACAGACCAGGCACAAGAGGAGCCAGTTGAGGCAAGAGGAGAGAAGGGAGGACGAGCAAAGGGAGGAGATGGGGGTTAAGTAGATGGTTGGTAGGCTTTGAGGAAGAGGTGAGTTTTGAGTGCACGTTTGAAGGAGCACAGAGTAGGAGAGAGGCGGATGGAAAGAGGGAGGTCGTTCCAGAGAAGGGGGGCTGCACGGGAAAAATCTTGTATTCTGGAGTGGGAAGAGGTGATCAGAGTGGAGGAGAGGCGGCTGTCGTTGGCCGAGCGCAGGGACCGGGCAGGAGTGTGAATGGAGAGGAGGTTAGAGATATAAGGGGCAATAGACTGGGAGAGAGCCTTGTAAGTGGTGGTGAGGAGTTTGAAAAGGATTCTGTAGGGAAAGGGGAGCCAGTGTAAGGCAAGGCAGAGAGGGGAGGCAGAGGAGGAGCAGCGTGAGAGGAAGATGAGTCTTGCGGCCGCATTGAGTGTAGAGCGGAAGGGGTAGAGACGGGAGTGGGGGAGGCCAGTGAGGAGGAGGTTACAATAATCGAGGCGGGAGATGATGAGTGCGTGGATGATAGTTTTGGTGGCATCCTGAGAGAGAAAAGGACAGATGCGGGTGATGTTGCGTAGTTGAAAGCGACAGGCTTGGGCAAGGGAATGAACGTGGGATTGTAAGTTGTAAGTGTAATTGTAAGTGGCAACTGTGTACCAACATGGTGCCCTCGGTTTAGGACGGTATCACTGCCACCACCAGACTCCTTCACTGGGATTTGAAACTGCCTATGCTGCTGGGGATTATGTATATCTGCTGCAGCTCCTGTTTGCTGATTAGTCCACATAATTCCTTCTGATTTGCATCAGTGCTGCTGAGTTTAGGCAGAGCGCTGAGGTTGGACACCGGTCTCAATGCTGAATAGTCACAAAATGGATTAGCGTCTTAGCACTAAGCAGATCAAAGGAACAAAGCAGGATGTTATCTGTAAGTTTTTTTATTGCTCAAATTGCTCTTACAAGAGCTGTTACACAGCACATATATAATACACACAGAAAAACAGATACTGTACATTAGATATTAAACACCTATATAACCCAGAAACATTTTCCATCCTGCCAAAATATTCAAATATGCACTTATATAACTGTGCCAGTCCTAGGGGGTGGGGATCTTGTACAGGGAGTAGACTGCACCAATCATCCAAGCAGGCTGAGAATTTACAAGACCAATGACCAAAGACCCAATAGATTGTAAACCATCACAATCCGATCATTGTCTGCCACAATCTTCTTGCCCTCTTTCACCTCGTTATCCTGTGCGTCCTTGTACTATGTATCTTGTATGTTCTGTACTTTGCTATATATTTGTTCTGTATCTTGTGTCACAAACAACAATCACCTGAGCCTGTGTGATGTGTATGTGACAAAGTGTTTATCACAGAAAACCCGCCTTGTCTGTCTAACAATACAATTCCATATTTATATCACACACTGACAATTAATTCCAAAATTCCGGAGTGGATCTCTCACAGAAATCCTATGATTACTCTCTGACCTATTTCAAACTAAAATCAAAATTTCAGCCATTCAGAATTAATTAACCAAATAATAGCCTGTATTTTTTGTATGTAGCGTTATAAATGATGCAGCTTAACTAGCACATGAATTTGTTAAGAACACATAGAACATCATTAAATGTAATTTTATATGGCGGAATAGTCACAAGGCTTAAGGTATATAAAATAAGATAGCAAAATGACATACAGTAATGTGAAAACCATTTCTTAAAATAAAAGGGAGAAAATACAGAAGCAGTAAAACGTACTCGATTTCTTATCTCTGTTGCAAGAGAATGAAGAAATATGGGTCAGACCATAACTCCAATCAGATTGGTCACAAGGTTAAAGGAACAAAGATGCTCTGCCCTCATTGTGGTTTTAAAAGAACAGCATCGTTCCTCAGCTGCCTCCCTCTGAGGTTGCTCAGAAAGGCAGTGTATATGCTAATAGGGGCGACTTCATACCTAGATGTGAAACATAGTATATTCAAGAATAGCTTGAAATTCTTATATATACTTTTCCTCTCACAAAATCATAATAAGACCTGCAATGAACAGAGTATAAAGCTACCTATGTATAGACATGAAACATCACTATAAAATATTGAGTAATTGGGCAATCTCCATTTGTTTCCTGGCCAGGCAGACCTTTATTTTTGACGTATTAGGTGTACACTGTCCATGGCTGAGTCCTCCTGGAAACATACCATGCGATATACATCTATAGATGTTAATGGACATCACAAACACATCAGTAATTCAAGTCAATACTGCATTTAAATTATTATATACAAGGTGCATTGTGCCATCAATATAAATTAAACATTCCTACATTCTGCAAGGTAAGGAGGGCACAAACACGGACGGTGTAAGCGTTTGTGGGTGCACAAGCGGATGGTGGATTGTTTGGTTAGTTTGTTATTATGAGATTAGTTTGAGGTGGGTAAACTTTAAATATGTGGTTAAACCAAGAATAAAACACACTATTTTTTAAATAAACTACATTAGTGTATTTACTCTATTCATTCTAATTTTTTTACAACTGTAAATACATTGCTAGGGAAAGTGATTATGACAAGCAAGTCGCTTATCCTTTTTGGCAGAAAATGCATTCATTTAGGGGTATATTTACTAACCAATCACATTCTAGATGTCATTCTAAAGAATGTACTAAATAAATAACAGCTAAAATGTGATTGGTTGCTATAGACAACATCTCCACTTTTTCAAACCCGCAGTTTAGTAAATATACCCCTTAGTCTCAAAGAAAACTGCTAATTTTGGATTTATTGTCCATGAATAAGAGACCAAAAGTGATTTATAGTTTTTTCTTGTCTCACACACTTGTAGTACTGCTGGATAGTCTGCTACAGCTCTGCTAAGCTACATCCGTTTAGATTATTTTTGTTTTGGTGATGCATATGTAAATTTAACATAGATAAATCTATATCCTTTTACTCTTATGTTTTGAAGTTTAAAATGATAGGTTCTAAACATCTATATAGCTATATATTTTTCTATGTCCTTATTTCAAATCATAGGCAATGATTACAAACTGCTTTAAAAATACCTGACCAGCTAGTCTGACTGACCATCCCCTTCTCCTTGTGTCAATCATCTTATCTAGGGACTTCATGTAGTAAGACCTGGTGAAACTAAGACTTGAGTATTCAACTTGAGTACTTGAGTACTCCTCCTGAAACAAGAGGCTGAGACATGCCGAAACCAGCACACATAAATAGTCAAAAACAATCCTTATTAACAATCCATAATAACAATCCATAATGACAATCCGTAATGACAATCCATAATAGCTTTATTGATACTCTGACAAAGGGAGTGATTTTCCACAGGCCTCTAAGAGAGGAATTAGATATTCCGCTGACAGTCTACAGAGCAAGGCTGCAGATATTACACACTTATACAGCAGTGCACCTAGTTCCAACATAAACAGGTGGAGGACATATGTGTGAAAAAAAAATAGTATAGAGTGTGGTTTAACTTATATGTTTAAAAATGTATTGAAAGTGTCTTTTTCCACAGCTAGCAGCAAAGCTGACAGGGTGTGTCTGCAGTGAAGAGTAATTACAGAACACCTGCAGAGAACTCCCCTTGAAAGGCAAAGTGGGAGTGTCACCTGTCCATCAAACTTGGACTGTGGGAGGAGTGTCAAGTATATAAACCTGAATTCTGCATTTGTAGAGTGCGAATGATACCATATAGTGGCCGGTGTCTAGACAGAATGACTGTGTCTAGTGAGTGTTAGGTCTCCTGGTGTCATCCTGACGGAATTTTATCCTGGTTTATTGTGATAGAACTATAAAAGTACCATTTATACAGCAAGAAGTTGTTCGTGTATACATCACCAGAAGTATGCCTGCGTCAATGCAATACATACAGAAAGCCAAGTCTGCAAAAAACACCCCACTGTTTGGTGGATTAGTAAGTCTTCTCCCATAAAGGCGACACTACTATGTATATATTTCTAATAGTGATTTGCAGCAAGCACAAAATCAGTAAGACTATATATATGCTTCATGGCGGAATAAAAATATGGACAATTTATGTTACCAGCATATACACTAATATGAAAAAGAAAGTATAATTCAAATCTGTGTTTTTACATACCAGGACATAATTAATAATCATCTAGACTTAAAGTCCTAAAATATCATGTGACAGATAGTCAGTCAATAATATCAGATTTTACTTTTTTTAATCAACAAAAATAAGCTAATATGAAGACGCTATGTGTGAGAAATGTATACATCCCTACTGCTTCCATATGGATAGAATTTATAATCACGTGGTCATCATCATCGGGAAGTGCGCCCACCTCTCTCTAAGAGAAGAACCCTTGACAGGTCGGTCTGGAGATTTCAGGTTTGTGTTAACGTTGTGCCAAGGAGAAAAGACATTTGTAGTGATCTCAGAGAATCGTTATTGCTATCGGGTAAGAAAAGGTTATACATCGATTTAAAACAATTTGAAGACAATCATTCTCCAATGAGAGAGACTATTTACAAATGGAGAACATTCAAGACACTCGCTGTACTTCCCAAGAAGTAGGCATTCCAGCAAATCCACCCAAAGATCAGATCGTATAACGCTCTGATAAATCACAAGAAGGAGGAGGTCACAATTCCTCAAATACGATCTAACAGGTTAATAAACTGTAACAAAGAATGAATATTTCATATTATTGCTTCTAAAGTTGTGCAAGATACTGAATATTGGGGGGCACTTAATTATTCACACATGACTTCTTCATGCTGACTGAAGTTTTTGTTGACTAAATTATGAAAAAGTAGAATCTGTTATTGGCTATTTGCAAAATAAGATTAGATTCATCAAATTCTAGAAGGCGGTGAGCACTAGATTTTTGGTAATTATGTCCTTCACACCGGTGCGGCATGTATAGAGCTGTGCAATAACAAGGCCTATTGCCAGAATAAGAACTGAAGGCTAAATTAACTAAGAAGCGAATTAAACACTGAGGCCATTTCACTTAAATAAATTTATCCCTCTAAGTTTAAAAGTTTAACTGGGATGTGTACACCCATCTGATGTCACTATGGGAGGGCTAAGAAATAGTCTATAAAAGTGATGTACAGAGTGTAAATCAGTCTCTAGAGATCCAGGACGTTACCCATCCACCCTCCCTGGTTTGGATGGACTTCTGCATCTGCTATGGTTTGTCGGGCTGTTCTATTTTTATATGGCTTTTTATTCTTGTCCATTCCTGGCCTGGTATGAAATTCGTATTGTGGAGGTCCTGGATGGTGTGTTGCCGGAAAACGCGGTGCAGTCAACGGCCAATGGTTGAGGGTGCACATTACGGTATTGGGCATCCAGAACCTTCCTCCCTTCGAAGGGTTGATTATAGTCTTGGTGCAAGTACCGCCCCAGAGGGGTTGCGGGTTCTTTAGTGCCCGTGATAAGCGATTCCGGTAAGGTAGATATATGCGCCCGGGTGCTTCTTGTTAAACCACCCACATTGTGGCTATACAAAGGGAAAGTCGACCTGCGTTGGGCTGCCCAGTTTGATCCTTTGTTATACTGCCTGCTATTTTCTCCACTAACATATTGTTTTGACAAACAAACTCCTTTTAGTTGCCACAATTAAGTCTTGTGTTAATTATTCAGACAAGTTAAATAAGGCATTAAGAGGTTTAAGTTGAGGTGAGAGTTATCAGCCGTTAAGCATTTTAATACTCCAATAGAGCTTTTTCACCCTTCCATAAATAGATATCTTCCAATTGGAATTTAGGACGGTGCTCTATAAAATATTAACATGCAGAAGGAAATGAGATGTACGATTTCTCTGATCGGTGCATATTTTGTATTGCAGTTTATCCTATTCCTGCTTGGCTTAAGCACATATTATCCTTGTGTCACCTGTTGTTCTGTGTCAGTGGGCTTAATGCCATGTGGGCAGAAGGTGTTCTCAGGTCACTCAACGATGACTGGAATTTGTCCTCAGTATATGTGTAACCTGTTTGCTTGCTGTACATTGAGATAAAACTATTGGAAAACAAAAATTAAATCCAGAAAAAACAATTTTACCAGTGTCGTTAAAACAGTAAATAGACCATGGGCGAGAGAAGTGAAGTGTAGTCTTAATATAAAGTCGTTGCTGACGTATAGAGACATAGATCTTGTTACATGAGATAGGTGAAACGTTCAGTCTGAGTGTTACAATTGTGTTCTGATAATCACATAGAGTTATGTTCAATAATCCATAGATTAACCCATGAACTTTGCCATTTACTGTTTTTGTTTTCAGAGCTTATTGTTGTTGATGGATTTAATATTTCTGCATAAATTTATATGAATCCTTGTTACTTACAAATAATTTTCCCCTCATGTTTGTTATTTGTTTAATAGTAGACTTTAGTATTGTCTTAGTGTATACGACCTGTTTTCCTATTTGTCAATTTTGTTGGAATTGGAACAGCATAAAAAATCCATAAGTTTAACCAAGTACAAAGCAAGAAATCGAATGTAGAATGTAGTATAAAAGAATATAAAAAAAGAGCGATAAGTGATTAATGGGACCGAGATATTGTGAGGGATGATGGGACTTCCATGATGGGACTTCTTAGTTCAACCTATTGATACAACAATTTGAAAGGAGTACAGCATCCTCTCCACTTGCCAGAGAAGGCCCTCCAAAGTCTGGTTAAATGGGGCATTGCGAAGGATATAGTTATTTATCTGAACCATCGAGCTAAAAAATGAGGATGAACCAAGACTGACAACAGGAGAGATCTTGACTCTTGTCTGTAATTTTCCTGTAAGGAAGTAAAATGTCCTTATGTGCTGTTATTACCTTTATTCTATTCTGTACAACCAGAACACTCTGGATACACAGTCTCCATGTCTAGGCCTTGTACAAAGCAGGACCTGTAATCACTGGAGAATGTCTCCCTCAATCACTCCCTCCGCAATCATCAACAAACCAATGCCATTTAAATCTCTTTTCTTCTTTCTCCCAAAGTATTGTCTCTTTTACTCCCTGGGGCGGTAGCGGTGCAGCTCACTCCACCCTAGATGGACATCTTGTCTTCCCTTACCACCCCCTTTCCCTTCCCTGATCCCTTCCTTTTTCTTACATTTATACAGAAAAGTCTAACAACATTGTGCTTTTCCCAGCCTGGATTCCAGAATTAGATTCAGATCCAGGCATTACCTGTCAGACACCAGTTTTCTGTATTTCACTATTGCAATAAGTTGTTTTGGAACTTGCTCCATACTCTTCGAATATATTTAGTATCACATGTATAGACTCTATTTTCTAGCTATAACTATTATATGCAATAATGTCATTTTTATTTAGCAGTGAAATATCTAATGCTAATTGTTTTTCACTTTATGTTGCTGTTGTTGTCGAAAATAAACAGATTTTAAAAAAACAACAAACCAATGCCACCCAAGCTCTTCTATAATAAATACCTACATATTTTTCAGCAAACTCCACTTTCAATCAGTAAAGTTTTCTACACATATTATCACTCTATTCTCCAGACAGGGGTCAGTGAGTGCTTCATGAGAAATCACTGAAGAAAATGCACCTGGGGACAAGGTTCAGTAGTGATGTGCGAAGACTATAAAAGTTATATATTTCGATATTGTCAGTACAGCTAAGAAGTGGCATCACTCTGAGTAAGCACATTTTCATTTACTATTAATGGAAAACTTATATTATCCAGCTTCCGGGTGAAAGAGACAATTTATTTTCTTCTGCCCATGACCATAGTCCTTCCAGCCTCCATGAGACAGAACGGAGCGGTCTAGAAAGGGAGTCTGTCATTGCTCTAAGGTACAACTTTCCTTCTGTTATATTGGGAATCACCAGGTAAAGGGCTGAACCGTATGATTATAGAATCCTTCTTGGAATTTTTCCCATAGAAAATCCAAAGCCATCCCTCTGAGAGGGATTGTGAAATAAAATTATAATTATCATTAGACTTCTATTTGTTAAACTCTTGTATTGTCTTAAGGTACGTGACCCCTGTTCTGGAAATGAGGAGCTGAGTTGCTTCTACTAGGTAGATTTGCCCTGGCAACATAATAAAGCTGTCCTCCAGATTGACCGAGGAAGCTTCTATAGAAGGCTGGGCATCCCTTGGAAGCAACTTTTAGAAAACCTTAGGGGAATCTTTGAACCCTTGATTAGCAGTCTGATCAGGAACCAGATCCTGGAGGCCCAAATTGGGGCAAATTAACACAATATTCTTGACCTGATCGCCCTTTATATTTGTAAGACTCTTAGTAATAGATCTGGGAGAGGAAAGGCACAAGGAAGTGTCAGGGTCTACAATTGAAACAACATGGTGTCCATCTTCCAAGCTCCTTTGGACCAGACACTGATACAAACTGTGGTGTATGTGGATTGGATGGATTGACAAATAAGTCAAATTATTTCTCTGTATGTTAATTTTATTAGTAATTTTTAGCATGCAAAGGATAGAGAAAGCTTTTGGCAGGACAATGAGTCTGCTTACAATTTAATTCTCCTAAGACATATGAAGCGGTGAAGTTAGACTAGGGCTTCGCATGGTAGGTTTCTAATGATTTCCTATATTATGTTTATGGGCATTTTTTATTTCTACTTCTTGAACACTGGCGGCTCCCCTGTTGCTGTTTAAGACCTCTTAGGTGTTTCCTCTTTCATACTGGGCTTGAGCACAGCGATCTCGGGATGGACCTCCTGCTCTGTAAGACTGACTGTAACAGGATGGACCTCCTATGCCACCCTGTTTGTTGTGTTGCTGGGGATCGGTTGGGCTTGTCTTGCCACCGCCCCCTTTTCTTTATCCCAAATGCGCCCTCTAACTGCAGTAGGAGGGGCTTATGCTGCTGCCACCACTAGACTCCATTGCGGCGTCCAGAGCCACGTCCTTCTGGGTAACTCTCACTGCTAGTGTACCCCCTTGCTGATACACCTGAGCTGATCTCTTGCCTTCAGATCAGGGTTGCTGTAGATAGTTACCCCTGGCCTATCACACTGGCCAGAGCTGCAGGTAGCGGGCAAAGCTTTGGTTCTAGAATGCTGGGTCCTAACCTCAGAACAGCCGAATAACGGATTAGATTGGTCTAATCTGTGGTCACAGGAATTACAGCAGGTAAGTAGGCGTCAAAGCAGGTTCCTCAAGCAGTTGATGTTTATTAGCTCAGGAAGTCCTGAAAAGGACAGTTACATTCACTAGTTGAAGGTACTAGTGGTATCCAGAAAGGTACAGATGGAATAATACATTACAGTGTAAAACAGATCTCTATTTATACAGTTTTGGAGACTAGCTTGGCAGAAGGTAATCCAGCCTCCTGCCCCTTTAACCAATCTGGACTGATTCATGCAGCCTGCATGTGAATCAGTCTGGAGGGGTTAACACCTTTTATCATTGAAGCCAGTGGCAGGGGGGAATGTATTTTTCCCCTGTCCATGAGGTGCCAGGGAGAGGAGTGTTCAGCCCACTCACTTCCTTGGTGCCTGTCTGAGGCTGGGGATTTATATTTTAAATCTTCCTCCAGGGATCGTGCTCCGGGATCTGGCTCTCCCCCTGGCCAAAAATAGTACCAGATGGAGAGAGAGCAGGTTCTGGGCCAGCGGCCCCTGCTCTGCCGCTAGCTGAGGTTCTTTGTGCTCCAGTATGCTGCAGCTCCTGGATCTATGTACATCTAGGAGTCTAAAGTGGAAGTCCCTCCGGCAGCTGCTGAAGCTGGCTCCCAGGGGGTGAAGGGCAGCCACCGGACCATCATATGTGTTAAGTGCATTTTCCTAATTAATTATAAACATTCACATATAAACAGTTATAATACACTCCTGGCGCCTAGCACCTATACACATTAAATAAAGTAATTTGCACATTACACATTTAAAATACACATTTTACACGTTCTTACACTCCCGACGCCTGGCCCCGGGAGTCAACCCAATCAGTGCTGCGCGCCGCTTTACTGCCGGCGCTGCAGTGCCTACACATTACATATCAACATTCATTTTATTAAATACATTTAGAACAGCTGTTATTACCCTCCCCGTAGCTCCGGAAAGGGATTTAACTCCTTCTATGTGGCAACGCTGGGTACTTACACCCAGCGCCACAGCACACACTTTAAAGAACATTTTTATTTTAATTAAAGCATTACTGTAGTGAGCAGAGAGGAATTATTGTTATAAGGATTAACCAATAACATAACTGGACGGATTAAGGCCTAATCATAACTGCAGTGTAAATATGTTATATCAAGTGAATTTGCAAATGATTTTCTTTCATTTCATCTGGTCTTAACATCCCCAATTCATTTTTGGACCAAATAGATTAGAAATGTCAAGTTCGGTAAGGCATGAAACGTTGCTGCCAAGTCTGAGAAACCTGCTTTTGTAAATAATCATGTTCTACGGGCATTTATGATGTAATTAAAGATTTGCCCGATAATAAAGATCATCCTACTAATGGCCTTTAAAGGAGCTCATTTTGAGTGCATTAGAGTATCTGCAGAGGAACTTCTGTCTCCTTCTCTTTCAGCCTTGATCGGCATCAGTAACAGTGGACCACCAGAATCTGCCACTTTGAACCGGATCTTCTTTTAATAATTTATCAGCCTGATCTGTCTTAAAGGTACCATATGCAATCAGACTGGACCAATGTCTGGGGAAAATAGTGCAGAGATATTGGGGATCCAGATATGATTTATTATTAATAGCTCATTTTCCCTCATCAGGGTGGAGCAGAAGACTGTTTTAGAATAATCACAGACCTCTGATTTAGGAGTAAAGGCCATTGTCTGGGGTAATGAGGTAGGTTTCTAGTGATTTCATATCAAAGGGGGCAAATCTCTATAACTAGTGTGCCAGCAATGGACAGATGTTGTTACGGGAGTTTCTGTTTTGCCTGCTATGGGCAGAATTGTTGTGGTGGTTCTGGCCATTGTCGTCTTGATGGCACTGGGTAGGAAATGAGGAAATGGTGCTTGAACAAGTATCTCTGTTCATGGTGGTAGTGTGAGGTTTTTTAGACTTCCGCAAAAGGAGAAACATGGGCTGTTCTTTCCCTGTAAGTGTCTTCTAAGGTTCATACCTGATTTGGTCATCAGAATCTGACCCGGAGCAGTCTAGGGTAGTTCTGTGATAATTTCTCTTGTAATTTTTCCTTATAAAATTGTTTGTTCCTCAGATGATGCACTTTATTTTTATTAATCAAAGATTTGCTGACAAGAGAGAAGCACAAAGAGTTGGTGTGAGCTACATACATTGGACTTGATTGACAATGGAAAGCAGGTTGTGTTTTAAAAAAAGAGGACTGAACTTGAGTGTAGGTCCGACCGTATTCAAATCCAAGTGGATCTCAAGATACGTTTCCATTTGAAGGTGAGTATATGCAATATAAGGTCACATCAGAACGCATCCAATTTGTAATAAATATTTGAACATAAATTAATTACTCTTGACCGTATAATCCTTAATTAAAATATGGATTTAAAGAAATATATTTTTTATTTACATTAAATACATAAATAGAGATGCCTTTATTAGTGTAAATAATTACAATTAGAGATGTTCACACCTCCGTGTTCTGGTTTTGATTTTGGTTTTGAATCTAAATTAACTTTGTGTTTTGGTTCTGGCAAATCCGTCCTTGCGCCTTTTGGTTTTGGTTTTGGATCCCTATTTTTTCCTCTAAAATTTCTATTTTTTTTGCTAATATCACAAAGTTTTGCTTTTTTTCCCCTACATTATTATTAACCTCATAAATACTAATTTCAAGTCATTTGCAGTCAATTTTGACCACCTCACAGGTCACAACATTATTTTAATACACTTTCAAAAAAAGACTGCAGTGACCTGGCTGGATGGTAAGCGACAGAGCAATGACACAAACACACGGCAGTTCCTACCACATCTAGGACACATTGGCACACAGCAGTGGCAGAAAAGAAAAGTGGTGCAAGATGGAATTGTCCTTGGATCATGAAATGGTTCATTTGATCGCTCCACCCATTCCTTGGATAACTGTGGTAATTCTACAGCTAATACATGGAGATGAGCGCTGACCCTCCTGGGTTGCGTGATTTTATCAGACCCAGACCAATCCAGGGTGCCAGACAATGCACTAAAAATAGCCAATGTAATTCACAGCAAAAAGCAATTTCATCACTGAGCTTCGAATCAGCCCCAATTCACAAAAAAATATAATATAGTTAGGTATCTTTGACGTAAAGTGCAGATTAGAAACACTTTGTGCAATGAAACAGAAGTAAAATAGAAGGTACTACATATGCGCATCTATTTATACACCCATGCTTACATTACTTCTGCATGCAACATTGTTCTTTGTTAATAAAACTGTTGTCTTTATAATGTTCAAAAAAGTTAAAAATAATCCTCCACCATCCTTTGGATGTTGATAGTAGGATCAGGTGGAGTTGTTGTGTCATGTTTTTTGGTCAATTCATTTAGACCAGGCCAGATGTCAAAATGTTGTGCTGAGTCATCTGTATCATCCCTGGGTCTCTTGGAAAAGTTAAGATATTTCCTAGCAGCAGTTGACTGAGAAACTGTGGGAGGAGACGCCATCCTGTCACGTAGAACTTGAGCTGTCATCTTGTTCACCAGGAGCTCCTTGCATCTCTTGAGATCTGGATCAGTTGGAAAGATAGAGAAGACAGAGCTCTTGAACCTAGGATCATGCACAGTCACCAAAATGTAGTGATCCGATTTCAAGATTTTGATAACTCTTGAAACCTGGCGAAGCGAATTAAAGTACATGATTTACAGGTCTGAAATACTTAGCGTAATTCCTTCAGTTTCTCAAGCTTCTTTTCCAAAAGTCTAATTAAGGGAATCACTTGGCTCAAGCTAGCAGTGTCTGAACTCACTTCACAGGTGACTACTTCAAATGGCTTCAGCACCTTGCACAACACGGAAAGTAGTATTCTCCACTGTGCTTAAGTGAAATACATCCTTCCTCCTTTCCCAATGTCACGGCTTGTGGAGTAAGCATGGATGGCTTTTCGCTGTTCCTCCATCAGCAGAACTATATACAGGGTGGAATTCCACCTTGTCACCACCTCTTGCTTCAGTTGGTGGCAGGGCAAATTAAATTGCTCCTGTAGCTGCTGCAATCTCCTGCATGCTGTTGCCGAATGCTGGAAATGTCCAGATATTTTACAGGCCACTGACAAAATCTACTGCACGTCCCTGTCATTTTTTAAAAAGTTCTGCACCATCAAGTTTATTGTGTGAGCAAAACAGGGAATGTGATGGAAGCTGTAATGCTCTCATAATATTGGTGGCGTTATCAGAAATGACAGATCCTGAGGAGAGTCCAAACGGGATAAGCCATGTTGCAATGACATCCCTTTGTTTTTGTTACAGATTGTCAGCTGTATGCGTCTTAGTGAAGCAGATGATACACAGAGCAGCCTGACTCTGACAAATGTGACGTTCTTGGGTACATGCTGCTGCTGTTTCTGCTTGTGCAGGCGAATCACCAACCAAGTGGGCTGTCACAATCATATAATCTTTAGTTTGCCCAGTTCCGCTTGTCCACATATCTGTGGTTAAGTGTACAGTGGGTAGAATGGCATTTTGTAGCCCAATAATTATATTTTTACAAACCTTATGGTAGAGATGAGGAATAGCTTTTCTAGTAAAATGGTGTCGCGATGGAATTTGGTAACAGGGACACAAGGCCTCAAGTAACTGTCTAAAACCAGTTGCATTAATAGTTCATATTGGACGCAGATCTAATGCTAGCATAGTCACCATGGCGTCTGTGATCTGCTTTGCGACTGGGTGACAGCTTTCATACTTGCTTTCTCTTGCAAAGGATCGATTAAAAGATCCACCCCCAGCAGCAGCAGCAGCAGTGGGACTAACGCTCAAGAATTCTTCTGAGGAATCCAGGATAGTGGAGGAGTTATCTAGCCTTACCAACTTAGATGCAGGACTAACTCCGATCGCTACTGAGGATATTGATGAGGAAGGTGTTGTGGGTATAGATTGCAGTTGTCGGGAACTAGCTGAGAGAATAGATCTAGCTGATGCTGGACTGCTTGTTGTTATTTTCTCGCTTCAAATGGCGTAACATGGATGAGGTTCTTAGATGGTTATGGTCCTTGCCTCTATTGACTTTGGCTTTCCAAACGCTACAAATGGCTAGACAACTGTTGTCAGGGTTTGGGTAAAAATAATTCCACACATAAGAGGGGGATTTTTTAGTCTGACAATGGCCTTTTCCTATCACGTGCAAGAACTGCTTCCACTGGTGCAGGACATACACAAACAACATCATTTTCATCAACATCCTCATAAGCACCCTTGTGAGCTACACAAATTTCCCCCTCATCCTGTTGCAATTCCAAAGTGACATGCTCAATTTGTGTATCACCGGCTACACTTGGGCTGTTCATGAACACATCTACAGAAATGCTGTGAGGGGCCCTCTTTATGGGTACACTATCAGAAATGTCAGGATTACACATAGCACTCGTGGATAGACTCTCCTCAGGGATTTGTGTAATTTCTGAATCTGAACAAACATTTTCCTCTAATGCCTTACTGTTTTCTTCCAGCTCGGCTTTCACACCTAACAGTATTTGGACAACACTTTTGAAGTCTGAATGACTGAAAGATCTTGCTTGGTTATGATTGACCTTACAAGAAGATGTCTCAGTGACAGTTGCAGAACTAGCACTCATAGAGAAAGGAGAAGGCCTCATTCTTTCCTTGCTACTGCGTGTGTAGAATGGCATGTTGGCAATATTATTTTTTTCTGCAGATAACTTTGCCTGAATTACAGGTCTTTTTTTCTTGACCAAGGTAAAAGGTGTTTTTTTTACATTTTTGTTTCCCAATTATCTCTATTTCAGCAATGACAATTAGCAATGAGGCTCTCCTGTTTGCATGTTAGCTATATAACACTGTACAATGTGACTGCAGATTTAGAAGACCAAGCCGGCCAGCCCTATTATTTCTATTTCAGCAATGACAATTAGCAATGGAGCTCTCTCCCATTATACTTCTGCTCTGTTTATCTGAGCCACATTTTGCTCTGAAACTTTTTAGACTTGTGCAATGTTTTGATGTTTTTCTAGTACACTTTTCTAGCACATTCTAGAAAATGATAGCTAGAATCTGATTGGATGCTATGGCCAAAACCTCCAATTTTCCTTTTTAGAAGGTTTGATAAATCTACCCCCATGTTTTCTCTCATGTGCAGAACTACCTCTACAATATTCTTTCCAAAGTAAGATTGGCACCTAAGTACTTGTAGACCACTGTCCTAATGCCCAACTGTAGATCCAAGTATGCATTAATATCTCCTTGTCAACAGAATCTCTAGTGTTGATCACTTGATCATCCCCCATGATTGGTGCTACTAGATTTCTTACAGGATTATTTCAATCTGAGCTTTATAGCTTCTGTAAGTAAAGTTTCACTGGATCGCTCCTATTTGGTGATTGCAAACATAAGTCAACACTCACCGTGAAACGTGTCAGATAAATTAATACTGGCCACTACAGATAATATAAACCTTAATTCAGATACCCAGAAGGAGATACATCTTGGGTAAATCTAACTAACATTTTGTCTTTTTGGCAGGTAAACAATATGTCCACTTACAATGTCCGTCTGTACCAGGACTCCGACTTTCATGCGGTCAGAAGGATTTTTACTCGTGGTTGTCATGAGCACACGGCTGCCGCCTTCTACAAAGCCTTAAAGCTCCCTCACAACTGGCTTCTCTTGCTGGTTGTGTTTGTGCTTCCCCTGGTCACCATTGGATCCATTCTGCTCTCCATCCTAGATGTGGTCATTGTATTGGTTGTGCTCTGGCTATGTGGGAGAGAGTTTTTCCATTCCTTCTCTAAAAATGTTTTGTTGGAAGATATGAAGGACATAACAAGATATTATCTGCAGCGGCAAGGATACTGCTTCTGGGTGGTGGAGTCACCAATTGGGGAGGTGGTAGGGATGGTGGCTGCTGCCATCTCACATCCTTCTGGAGGAGCGAAACACATGGAGCTCAAAAGACTGTCGGTGGCTAGAACCCATCGAGGCAAAGGAATCGCTAAACTCTTGTGTAGGACATTGATTAACTTTGCCCGGAAGTCGGAGTGTGAAGCAGTGGTCCTGTCCACCACAACGATTCTGGTTGATGCTCTGAGACTGTACGAGAAAATTGGCTTCAGACACGCACATACCACTTACGCAACCAAATTCACAGAGAGGCTCGTTAGAATAACATATGTGATATACAAATACGACATTCTGAAAAGCTGATAGTTTTTCTTAACTTTATTCATTGATTACTCAATTTATTGGGATACATTTTTAAAGAGAAAGTTTTTTGATTTTTTTTGATATTTACTTATATTACAGATGATCATGGTCAGTGAAACTAATGGTCCTGTTTTGTTCTGTGTAGTTTCACGATTGATCTATAACATACACAGGAGTTTGAACATGAAGTGCACCCAATGAAGAGCAGAAAACACTTATCTTTTGCACCAGTTTTCCTCAATGATCCACCCAGCGCACATCAAGGTGCACGCTAGACATCTTAGGCTGGTTACCACTATACCAGGGAGACCATGAGCGTATGACACTCTACTTTTGTGAAAACCACCCCAAGGCTGGTCAGTGCAGTGCTGAACCTCTACGGGGGCTCAAGAACCAGCTCTTCCCAAACCCGCTGGGCTATGGAGGTCAGTGTAATTAACAAGACTGGGAACCCAACAAATAGGAAAGGTGTCCCTAAACCCCCTGCCCATTATATAGAACGAGTAAAAACACAAAAGAGACACACACAATTCTCAAATAAAGATACAAAATCTGTGATCACATCTTTATTAAATAAAAAATATTATTTTTTCTTGAGCTATAATAATGCAAATAGGTAAGAGTACAAAATATAACAAAGCATAAATTTCCATAATAAGACCTCTCTGCACACTATGGCGGTCGAATGTAAAATGATCAAAGCCTCCCCGTTCCCTTCACTGGCAGTCAGTGGCAAACAACCAGCTTGGGAAACCTTGTGATTGGATGGACAGTAAAGGGAAGTCCAGGGCTATGGTCATTTCAGATTGGTTTAATGTTCTCCTCCAATCCTCCCCTCTGCTTCTCTGCAAATGTGGCCAAACCTATTCCCCCCATGGCGAATGTTTAGTTATATTTGCACCAATTGCTCTTTGTATGTTATCTCCAGTGTCTTGTTTACTTTTTAAAAATAATTTACACGGCTCTTTACCATTTTCAAAATCCTACATTTGCATCAGAATTAAAATTCTCGAAAACAGGTTTATATTTATCAAATGTTTTTGGGCACATTTTCTTTGTGCTAGAGGAACAGGAATTCAGAAGGCCACAAATTAAAAACGCTCTACAACCTGACAGCACATTTACATTTCCTTATGTAATTACATATTTTAATGTTCAGTTTTTACAAAATTATTCTATGCACAGCCACCAAGTCCACAATTACCAGCGACAGTTCAAAGAATTAAAGATTTTTCTCTGCAAATGTCCCTATTTTGTCCTAGTAAAAAACTACTTGTTACAATGTGTCCAGTTCTGTATAATTATATTATTTTGTAATATTGTCACCATTTATTCTTCATTTATGGGATATAAAGGCTACTATTTAATAAAGGAGAGTATTTACAATAAATTACATTATAGTCAGTGGACATTATGGGGTTTGTAGTGCACTAAAGCCTGCCAGGTTATGCACTGCATTTGCCGCCATAAGATTCACTGCCTCAGGCTCAGACTGTCCCTTTAAATGATATTAAATGTGTTCATTCATTTCTTGTACTGATACTCATAATTTAATTGTGTCTTCAAATAGCTGCCAACTTTCCTTAATTTCCAGCAATAGTCCCTGGTCTTAAAGATCTCTCCCTGGAAATGTCCCTATTTTTAGTATAAGCAACTGCCCCATCCTATTAATATTTTTCTGCATATTAAATGCAATTCTTACCATCTATTCTGCACAGGCTAAGGGATAGTCTGATAGAACGTGGGAGATCTTTCCAGTGGTGGGGGGCAGCACTGGAGAAATCTTGAATTCAGGAATGAGATGTGGTTACCAGAGAGGAGAAAAGGCGATGGTCATTGACTGACCGGAGAGGGCGAGAGGGAGTGTGTATAGAGATGAGGTTGGAGATGTAGGGAGCAGTGGAGTTGGAGAGGACCTTGTACGTGAGGGTGCGGAGTTTGAAGAGGATTCTGTAGAGGAAGGGAAGCCAGTGTAATGTTTGGCAGAGGAGGGAAGCAGATTTGGAGCGAAAAACAGAACATTGGTGATGGGGAAGACCAGGAAAAAGATTGACCAAACAAGTTAGCCAAGTTTTTTAAACTGCACATCAATTCCCTTAAATCTGCAGCATAGTTAGTGAGTGAGTGAGTGAGTGAGTGAGTGGATGGTTTTTCCCTTCCCCAGAAATTAACACTATAACAGACGCAAAGGAATACAAGAAACTAGAGGAAGCTGGGAGACTACAAGGTCTAAAGTTGTGCGTTTGGAAAACAGATCCCTCTGGAATTACTGCCTATCTCCCTAGTTCTTCTAAGGATAGGGTTCATCATATCCGTAAACCTAAGTATCTACCTACATCAATCCCATGTGGTATATCTTCACCTATCACGATAAGAATGATCATATGGCTATCTTCACTGACCTGTCTACAGCTGGCCTAAAGCAGGGAGTTCATCAATGTACCAAAGATATTGTGTGACATGATGGAGCTTCTTAGTTCACCCTATTGTTATAAAGATTGGATTGAGAACAGCATCCTCTCTATTTGCCAGACATTACCCGACAATCTCTGGTTAAATGGTAGATTGTGTTGATTATAATGATTCCTCTAACCAATCCATATAGAAAATGAGGATGAACAAGACAGGCAACAGGGGAGATCTTGACACTTATCAGTGTAATTTTCCTGTAAGGAAGTAAAATGGCCTTATATTCTGTTGTTACCTTTATTCTATTCTGCACAACCAGAACACTCTGGATACACAGTCTCCATGTCTAGGCCTTGTACAAAGCAGTACCTGTAATCACTGGACAGTGTCTCCCTCAATCACTCCCTCCACAATCATCAACAAACCAATGCCACCCAAGCTCTTCTATAAGAAATACCTACATATTTGTCAGAAAATTCCACTTTCAATCAGTAAAGTTTTCTACACATATTATCACTCTATTCTCCAGACAGGGGTCAGTGAGTCCTTAATGAGAAATCACTGAAGAAAATCCACCTGGGGACAAGGTTCAGTAGTGATGTGCGAAGACTATAAAAGTTATATATTTCCATATTGTCAGTACAGCTAAGAAGTGGCATCACTCTGAGTAAGCACATTTTCATTTACTATTAATGGAAAACTTATATTATCCAGCATCCGGGTGAAAGAGACAATTTATTTTCTTCTGCCCATGACCACAGTCCTTCCAGCCTCCGTGAGACAGAACGGAGAAGGGAGCGGTCTAGAAAGGGAGTCTCTCATTAATCTAAGGTACAACTTTCCTTCTGTTAGATTGGGAATTACCATGTAACGGACTGAACCGTATTATTACACAACCCAATAAAACAAAAAAAACAGTTTTTAGTTGCTAAGGATATTTGAAAAATTCAGGGTATTTAATTGTTTTCGAATTGGCTCTAGTTCTTGAGATAAAGCAGATAACAGACACCCTCAATTAATAGGGAACCATAATGCACGCATATGGTAATCTTACCAGAACACTCTAGAAGGTGAGACAGGCGAATATTCAAGGTGTTCACTCCGTGATCATTCTATAATATGTCCCCTCTATATATAAGTGATAGGTCACCCAACCAGTGGACAGTTGAGCGACACGCGTTGTCTATTGTGTTTTTCTTGTTTCTCGCCTGTGTAATATATTTGTATACATGTAATTAGTGTAAATAAGTCAAGCTGTACATGTAGTGATTGTAGTAACAATTTATATATGGAGAGCTTTTCAAGAAAGAATAAAGTCAATTGGCTGACAGGAAAAAAAACATTCTCCCACCACCTCACCTCATATCAAGCTGGTACTAATAAAACAATTTGTTAAGGCCTTGGACAAAGATGGCGATTGCTTCAAATACATTTGTAGATCGTTCCCTGGAATAAGTGTGTAAAAACTAAAAGCTGGAATCTTTGATGACCCTCAAATACGTAAACTTAACAAAGATTCTAATTACACAATATTTATGAATGGTGTTAAAGCTTCTGCCTGGTACAGTTATGTCTCAGTTGTAAATAACTTCTTGGTTAACCACAGAGCTGACTGGTGCAAAACATGCTCACTTACTTTAAAAATGTGGGTACTAATATGTGCATAAAGGTACACTTTCTCCATAACCACTTACACAGGTTTCTGGCTAATCTGGGTGATTTTAGTCAGGAACATGGGGAGAGGTTTCATCAAGATATAAATGTGATGGAGGAAAGCTATCAAGGCAGATGGGACAGATACATGATGGCAGACTACTGCTGGAGCCTCTAACGTTATTGTCCTGATAACCCACATAAAAGAAAATTGTACAAAAATCATTTTACTATGTATGTAGTGTAATTATCTGAATCAGCTCACCATGGTTATCTGTTATTACACCGAATGAAATGCCGTTATATATTTCAGGTGTTTACTTTTGGATGACTTGAGACAATTTCAATGAGATTTATAAGTAGGCTCAGCCTGACCATTACATTCTTTGCATTTTTATGTTTTTCAATGAGGAACCAATTATCTCAAAATTTAGAGCCAATCTAGCAAAACAGATGTCATATTCAGAATCTGCACCAGAAAGTTACCCCAAAATCACTCAATTGTGATTGGCAGTAAAATGAGTGTTGATCAGAGTTATAGAAGCCGTCTTGCAATTTTCCTCATTGAAAATCTGAAGCCATATTTAGCTTGACAGGGTTGTTGAATTAACATTACAATTAGAGTTCTTTTTGTGTTAAACTCTTGTATTGTCATAAGCTACCTGGCCATTGTTCTGGTCTTAGGAGGTAGAAATTAGGATCTGAGTCGCTTCTGCTGCTATTATGTTGCCAGGGTAGTAGAACTGCCCTGGCAACATAATAAACCTGTCACCCACATTGACCGAGGAAGCTTCTATAGAAGGTCTGGCATCCCCTGGAAGCAGTACTGAGAGTACCCTAGGAGAATCTGTGAACCCTTGATTAGTAGACTGACCAGGAACCAGATCCTGGATGCCCAAATTGTGTAAATTAGCAAAATAATCCTGATGAGATCGACCTGTTGTGTAAGACTCTTAGTAATATATCTGGGGGAGGAAAGACACATGGGAGTGTCAGGGTCTACCATAGAAACTACATAGTGTCCATCTTCCAAGCTCCTTTGGGCCAGACACTGATACAAACTGTGAATTTGATGGATTGAAAAATAAGACTGCATTTATGTCTCTGTATGTTAGTTATATCTTTTTTTTAAATAAGGCAATCTTTAGGATGCAATGAGTAGAGAAAGCTTTTGGCAGGACAATTAGTCTACTAACTTTTCACTTCTCGTAAGAGGTATAAAGCGAAGAGGTGAATTTGTTTCATTATGCCCAAGTCCAAAATTCTAAAGCTGCCTTCCATAGGGCTCCGGAGCCTGTGCCTCCCATTCTGTTTAAGTGGGAGACTGTAGTCTAGTTGTCTAATTGAATTAAAACTGAAAATCCCTGTGGGTGGAGTGGGACTATGGCTTTGAGAGTTCTCTTAGTTTTAGTAGGTTTATGGCAATTTTTGATTTTACCTCTTGACCATTGACGGCTCCGCTCTTGTTGTTTAAAACCCATTAGGGGTTTTCTGTTTCATACTGGGCTTGAGCACAGCATCTCGAGAAAGACCTCCTGCTCTGTAGGACGGACTCTCTTCAAGAAACAGCTTCTTGTAGTCCTGCCAGCCCCTACTGAGAATTGCAAATTACTTTCTTTCCCTATGTCCGGTCTGGACTTCCCCAATTCATTTTTGCACCAAATAGTTTAGAAATGTCAATTTCCCTTAGTCTGCACAGTATATAGTATTTCCCCTTAGTCTCTGAACAGTATATATAATTTCCCTTAGTCTCTGCACACTATATAGATTTCCCCTTAGACTCTGCACAGTATATAGGATTTCACTTTAGTATCTGCACACTATTGTCAGGATCCCTTGTATAAACACCACAGAGAGAAATGTAAAATGGAAGAAACTGTTTATTTTCAACACAGGTCATACAGTTAAAACAGAAATGCAATAAATGATAAGGCAAATAACTAAGGTCCATAGAAACAGTGAAAACAGGATCCCAGGATATCCAGGAACTAAGGGAAAGGAGTACTGGATACCTGTCCCAACAGTAAACTACAGTTACAGGTTAGACAGAGTAAGCAGGTCAGGCTGGGAAGCTGGTGACTCTTATATTACAAGTTAAACTGTGGATTGTAGATACAAGATGCCTGATTTTCCAGATAAAGAAGGGAATCTGTAGACTCTGGTTTCCCAAGTTAAACAGTGGATTGCAGATATTACAGGTAAATTGCAGGCACAAAGAGACTGGATTACCAGGCAGTACCGATATTCTGCAAGTAAAGATAGCCCGGAATGTCCTGATAACCTGGGAATCTTTGAAGCTGGATATAAGGTGGTAGTGATCTGTAGTCTGCATGCAAAGGTAATACAGTTGTCCATGTTAACCATGAGAGCATCAGACAAAAAAAGGATCAGACAAGCCAAAGGTCCGAAGCCAGAAGGTCCACAATGATACCAGGGAGAAAGCAGGAGCAAAGTCAAATGGAAGCAAAGGTCTGGGTCATAAGATGAGGAGCAAATAGAGGGACAAGCAGGAGTCAATACCAGAAAGTCAGTCAGGATCAGAACACAGGAGTTACACTGAGGAAACAGCAGCAGCAAAGTCAGTTGATAAACTGGCCCAGACTGCAGGGAGAGGCAATCTTTTAAAGGCGAGAGACAGATGAACATGATCAGGACCCAATGATGAGAGCTTAACCCTTAGTAGGCAGGATCAGGGAAAAGCAAAGCAGCATCTAGGGAAAACAAAAACATGCAGAACTGCAACTAGAGGCACACAGTGAAAAGTGTATAGGATTTCACTTAGTCTATCCACAGTATATTGGATTTCCCTTAGTCTCTGCACATTTTATAGTATTTCCGCTTAGTCTCTGCGCAGTAAATAGGATTTTCCTTTTGTCTCTGGACAGTATATAGGATTTCCCCTCATTCTATTCAGATCATACGATTTCACCTTAGTCTCTGCACAGTATATAGGATTTCCCTGTAGTCTCTGCAGAGAAAATAGGGTTTCTTCTTAGTCTCTGCACAGTATATAGGATTCCGTTCATTCTATGGACAGATTATAGGATTAACATTATACTCTACACAGTATATGCTATTCTCACCATACAGGATTTCCCTTAGTCTCTACACAGCATATAGGATTTTCATTAGTCCTTGCAGAGTATATTGGATTTCCTCTTTGTCTCTGCACAGCATATATGATTTCCTCTTATTCTCTGCCCAGTGTATAGGATTTCCCTCAGTCTCTACACAGTATATAGGATTTCCTCAGAGTCTCTGCACATTTATAGGATTTACGCTTAGTCTCTGCACAGAATATAGTATTGATCCTTATTCTCTGTACAGTATATATGATTTTACCTTAGTCTCTGCACAGTATAGAGAATTTCCTCTAAGACTCTACACAGTATATAGGATTTCCCTTAGTCTCTGCGCAGTATATAGGATTTCCTCTTAGTCTCTGCACAGTTTATAGGATTTTACCTTAGTCTCTGCACAGTATAGAGAATTTCCTCTTAGACTCTACACAGTATATAGGATTTCCCTTAGTCTCTGCACAGTATATAGGATTTCCTCTTAGTCTCTGCACAGTATATAGGATTTTACCTTAGTCTCTGCACAGTATAGAGAATTTCCTCTTAGACTCTACACAGTATACAGGATTCCCCCTTTTTCTCTGCACAGTAAATAGGATTTCCCCTTAGTCTCTGCACAGCATATAGGATTTACCCTTAGTCTTTGTACAGTATAGAGGATTTACCCTTAGTCTCTGCACAGTACAGAGAATTTCCCCTTAGTCTCTGCGCAGTATACAGGGCTTCCCTTTGTACCTGCACAGTATATAGGATTTCCTCTTAGTCTCTGCTCATTATATAGGATTTCCCCTTTGTCTCTGCACAGCATATAGGATTTATAATTAGTCTCTGTGCTGTATACAGGATTTCCTCTTAGTCTCTGCACATTATATAGGATTTCCCCTTAGTCTCTGCACAGCAAATAGTATTTATCCTTAATCTCCACACAGTATACATGATTTTACCTTTGTCTCTGCACAGTATATAGAATTTCCCCTTAGTGTCTGCACAATATAGAGATTTTCCCCTTTGTCTTTGCACAGTATATAGGATTTCCCAATAGTCTTTGCACAGAATATAGGATTAACCCTTAGTCTCTGCACAGTATGTAGGATTTCCCCTTAGTCTCTGCACAGTATAAAGGATTTACCCTTAGTCTCTGCACAGCATAAAGGATTTACCCGGTATATAGCTCAGGGACAGAGCCTTGTAGATATTCATTATCATCTTCACCATCATCACTTATATGTAGATTATAATGTTGTTCTGCCATCATCACTAGCAGTCGGAGACAAGGATGGATCTTTAGAAGTTAGCTGGAAGTGTGTAGGATGCATTGTTTGGAGCCTGTATCTGAATCTCATAGTTAGAACCTCTATAGGTACCCAGTTATATTACAGGCTGGCATATATGGGTACCACTACCCTGGGACCTATGGAGATTGGGGGTTCTTGTGACCACAGACCACGCTGCATGAGGGTCTGCGCTGGGTTGTTGTTTATGTATGTCCTGTATTGTTACTGTTTGTTACTGTGACTAAAGCTACCATTCAGTTACATACCTGGCTGCGTGTTTGTTTCTCGGTGTATGTATTATCGTCTCAGCAGGGGAGGAGTTCAGCTTCTACGCAGTGGGTGGAGTCATGCTATATTAGATGTACCCTCTCTCTTCTCACCTCTTCCATTCTTTGCTCACACTGTGGATACCTGAGTGCTACACAATCTTTTTCATTTATAAATAAAACTACTGTGTTTTTTAAATAAAACATGTTTCCTTCAAGTTAATACGTTAATGATGAGAAGGTTCTCTTGCTTTCAATGGACTTCTATTAATAATCATTTAAAAATCGGTTAATATGTTAATTGAGTTGTGTAGGAAGAAGGGAGTCATTCAGTGGTCAGTTGGTTATGTAATCCTTGGGGGGGGGGGGGGGGGGGGGCTGGGGCTGGTTCCTCGCCAAGAGGCTGGAGTTACTCCATAGAGATCTGTTTGCCCAGATAAAACAATTCTAATTTCAACTCAGAACAGAGAACAACTGGGAAACAGGATCCCAAACACAACCTGTAACAGGTATGTCATTTACATAATAATCCTTATAGCAGGTTCTTGATGTGATAATTTATATTAATAACAATGTATTTAACTGCAATTAGGTCAAGCAGCTCAGAATACTGCAATTAGACAAAAGTTATAAAAGCAGAGCATTACCATATAGTGAATGATTTAGGTCGGCTAGGATGTAACATTGCAATTAACAGTCCAAATTATAACAGGATATTAATGTGCAGATGATTCTGCAACAATCTTTTAGTGGCAGCTGGATATCCTTTCACCTATGTAGAAGTCATTCTCTATTCCTTGTATTAGAGTTTAGCTGCAGAATTGGGCAGTCTGTTTTTCCTGACAACAATCCAAATGACAGAAAGCACTTTGTCCTGATCTATGTTTTTTTTCGGGCTTGTATTTACCATACAGACATATGCCTACAGCAGTATTACTCAGGGTATTCACTTGCACCACCAATGGCAGAGTCTGCTCTAAAACCCCCACCCTCTCTATGCTAATTGTATATAATAGGGACATAGTAGTAACATTTCTCCCATGGAGAGAGTATTACAGTGAAAAACATATGTAAAAGTTTCCATACATTGCTGAGAATATTTTGATTTGTAGAATTTATTTCAATTTGCTGACCAGTAAGATTTTCCTTTGCACCCTGCACATGTATTCCTGCTCTTAGATTTAGTTCTGTTAACAGAGGTGAGAGAACCGGCCATAATTTCCTGGTTCATTATTTCATCCACAATATATAGAACTGATGTAAATATTTTCATTCTATGGTGCAGAAATCTGATATGGGATTTCCCATAATACTACTGCTCTGTTTATCTAAACCACATTTTGTTCTGAAGCTTTTTGGAGTTTTGCAATATTTGGACATTAATCTAGTACATTTTATATTCTAGAAAATGATAACTCTACCTCCATGTTTGTTCTAATGCGCAAGACCTACATCTATAATAAGCTCTCCGACATAAGATTCATACCTATGGACTTGTAGACCACTGTCCTAATGCCCAACTGTAGATCCAAGTATGCCTTGATATCTTCTTGTCAACAGAATCTCTAGTGTCGATCACTTGTTCATCCCCCATGATTGGTGTGAATACATTTCTTACAGGATTATCTCAGTCTGAGCGCTGTACAGTCTGTAAGAGTGAACCTAGGGGTGTGTAGCACATGAATAGGTTCTTCTAGGCCTTGTTTTCCTAGAAGAGTAAAGTAGAGTTTCACTGGATCGCTCCAATTTGGTAATAGCATGGATGAGTCAGCACTCACATTGAAACTTATAAGATAAATTAATACTGTCCACTACAGATAATATAAACCTTAATTCAGATACCCAGAAGGAGATACATCTTGGGTAAATCTAACTTACATTTTGTCTTCTTGGCAGGTAAACAATATGTCCACTTACAATGTCCGTCTGTACCAGGACTCCGACTTTCTTGCGGTCAGAAGGATTTTTACTCATGGTTGTCATGGACACACGGCTGCCGCCTTCTACAAAGCCTTAAAGCTCCCTCACAACTGGCTTCTCTTGCTGGTTGTGTTTTTGCTTCCCCTGGTCACCATTGGATCCATTTTGCTCTCCATCCTAGATGTGGTCATTGTATTGCTCATGCTCTGGCTTTCTGGGAGAGAGTTTTTCCATTCCTACGCTAAACATGCTTTGTTGGATGATTTGAAGGACATAACAAGATATTATCTGCAGCGGGAGGGTTATTGCTTCTGGGTGGTGGAGTCACCAGCTGGGGAGGTGGTAGGGATGGTGGCTGCTGCCATATCACATCTCCCAGGAGGAGAGAAACATATTGAGCTCAAAAGAATGTCGGTGGCTAGAACCCATCGAGGCAAAGGAATCGCTAAACTCTTGTGTAGGACATTGATTAACTTTGCCCGGAAGTCGGAGTGTGAAGCAGTGGTCCTGTCCACCACAACGGTTCAGGATGATGCTCTGAGACTGTACGAGAGGATTGGCTTCAGACACGCACATACCACTTACGCAACCAAATTCACAGAGAGGCTCGTTAGAATAACATATGTGATATACAAATACGACATTCTGAAAAGCTGATAGTTTTTCTTACCTTTTTTTTTTGATTATTCAATTTAATAAGATCAATTTTTAAAGAAAAAGTCTTATTTTTTTCGATATTTACTTATATTACAGACGATCATGGACAGTAAAACTGGTCCTGTTTTTTATGTAGTTTCACAATTGATGTATAACATAGACAGGAGTTTGGACATGAAGTGCACTCAATGAGCAGCAGAAAACACCTTTCTTTTGCACCAGTTTTCCTCCATGGTTCACCCAGCGCACATCAAGGTGCACACTAGTCATCTTAGGCTAATTACCACCACCAGGGAGACCATGAGCGTGTGAGACCCAACTATTGTGAAAACCACCCCCAAGGCTGGTCAGTGCAGTGCTGAACCTCTACGGGGGCTCAAGAGCCAGCTCTGCCCAAACCCGATGGGCTATGGAGCTCAGTGTAGTCAACAAAACTGGGAACCCACCAAATAGGAAAGGTGTCCCTAAACCCCCTGCCCTTTATATAGAACAAGTAAAAACACAAAAGACATACACAGAATTCTCAAACAAAGACTACAAAACTCTGTGATCACATCTTTATTAATGAGAATTATTCTTATTTCTTGATCCGTCATAGTGCAAATGGGGCAGAAACAAAACATAACAAAAACCCGTAATAAAACCCCTCTGCACACTATGGCAGCCTAATGTAAAATGATCAAAGCCTTCCCCGTTCCATTCACCGAAAGTCGGTGGCAAATGTCCAGCGGGGGAAACACTTATTATTGGTTGGACGATAAAGGGGAGTCCAGGGTCCATTTTCTGATTGGTTTGACATTCTGGTCCATTCCTCCCCTCTGAGTGTGGAACTTTTGCTCCTCTGCAAATGTGGCAAAACCCATTCCCCCCTCTGGTGTATATTTAGGTGCATTTGTACAAATTGTGGCACACTGAGGGTACAAAGCTGTATTTTCGCTGTGGAATGGACAACCTTTACTTTGTAAATTATGTCCAGTGTGTTGTTAAATTTTTAAAAATAATATTGGTCTACAAAGCTTTACTTTTCTAATGTTCAATTGATCGGATAAGGTGTTTCTTATAGAATTTTTTTGAGCCGAATCTGTTTGCCAGATTTACATGGAGGTCTGGGTTTTTGAGTAAAATGCTGTTAAAAATAATTTACATTTTCCTTTAATATTTACAATATAATACATATGGATTCCATTTTCTTTGGTATCAGGTTTCCATCGTTACTATATCCTGGTGGAAGCGTCAGCGTGCTCGTCACTAACATCTGGTAAAAAGTTCAAATGTGAATCCCCCAAAAAATGATTTTCAAAGACATATTGTATCCCAGGGTTCTGCAGCCTTCAAGAAGTTGTCTAACTAGTTCTTTGTTCTCAGCCTTATTGTTTGCCAGGACTTTTTTCACAAGTTATTGGAATGATCCCCAGGCAGCTGTCTCAGACTCATTCAAGCTTCTCACAAAATCTTCATCCTTCATGAGCTCTCGTATTTGTGGTCCAACAAATATCCCCTTTTTGATTTTTGCTTCAATTAATCTAGGAAACTGCGTCACCAACATCTTCTAAGTCTAAGCTCAATGCTTCTGGTGGCCCTGGAGTTGGTGGCTCTGCACTGTGAGGGACAGGTCTGATGGCTGAAGGAATATCAGGATATTTAACTGAATCCTTAAACTTTCTTGTGATTCCACTGATTTTTGAGATACAAAAATAACAGTCTGTGGACTGGTCCTTCGGTTGTCTCCCTACCATGGGAACTGTAAGTGGCATGTTACGAGATTTACCAGTCTGCCAACTATTAAGCAAAGCTACACACGAAGCACAACAGATATGAGGGGCCCAAGATTTGTCCTGATCTCCAATTTTACACCCAAACTAGAGCTCATACGATCTGCTTACCAGAGGAGTAATGCTTCTTCTTTGCAACTTGAAAGTTAATTCACCGCACACATAACAAAATTTTTGTGGCAGTATGCACACAGTATACTTATAAACTGAAACTGAAAATGGAGGAGTAACTCATACAGTTCATCATATACGCAGCAGATTTATCTACTTTATTTTTTGCTTATACATACATAACTGATTCATAGAGAATGACTAATGCATTTAACATGATTGTTCATTATGAAAATCATAATACAATAATAAATAATTCAAAACAATTTTTAATTCTGACCTCATGTTTGGAATCAGCACAAGAGAGTACATAAAAATCATTCAAAATTATCCATTTACCAAAACCATTAATGACGGGAGTAATTTACACGGCTCTTTGCCAATTTCAAGATCCTACATTTCTAAAAGTAAAATGTCGAAAATGGGTTTAAAATGATCACGTTTTTGGATATATTTTCCATGTGCTACATGAGCAGGATTTCAGAATGTTACAATTTAAAAACCCTCTACAAATGGGCATCACATTAACATTTCCTTACGTGATAACATATATTGATGCTCAGTTTTTACAATGTGATTCCATCCACAGCGACAGTCCAAGGAATTAAAGATTTTTACCTGCAAATGTCCCTATTTTATCATAGTAAAAAAACTACTTGTTACAATGTGTCCAGTTCTGTATAATTATATTATTTTGTAACATTGTCACCATTTGTTCTTTATTTCTGGGATATAAAGAATAATATTTAATAAAGGAGAGGATTAAAATAATGAGATTATAATCAGAGGACATTATGGGATTTGTAGTGCATGAAGGTTTGATGGGTCACTCACTGCGTGTGCCATCATATGATTCACATTAATGTTTTATTCAGCAGAAATATTAATCTCTGCAAAACACTTTGAAATGTTGGTGAGCAAATCGCAATTTTGAGAAATTTGCGGCAATTATGAATTTTAGTAAAAGTAAAAAGTTCAAATAGAATTTCGGGGTTTAAACATTTCTACTTGTAAAATAAGACTTATTGGGAGGAGCTCAATTATCTACAAAGTTTCTTTCGGAGTCTTGTATAATGAGACTCTGCAGGATAAGGGCTATAAAACATCATATAGAGGTTTGAGCAGATATCAGTAACATTTAACTTATCCCCCATTGTACATGAACATGTAAAAATTCTAAAAAGCGAATTTTAATCAATTTCTATTAACATGACATGATGGGAACTGCAGTTTTATGAATTGAACAGAAATAGTTACTGAACCGTTATACTGAGCTGGTTACACTGATCCCAGCCTCCCCTGGCAGATGTGAGGTCAGTACTGCAGTCACATGACACAAGCTGTGTTACATTGTAACCAGGGCCGGATTTACCGCTAGGCAACCTAGGCAACTGCCTAGGGCCTAGCGGTCCCCAGAGGGCCCAGTCAGGACTGGCGGTGAGCGGGGTAGGCAAGGCGGAGGAGCGCTCCCCTCCGCCTGCCATCCCTCTCTGTCCGCCGACATACTAAAATATACTGCGGCCGGAAACAGACTTAAAAAAAAAAATGAGGAAGAGAGACTGCCGGGACCTGAGACTGCCGGGACCTGAGACTTCCTTATTGTTAAGTGCTTGTAATCTCTATTCAACGAGAGGATCGCGAGGACAATTATAGCTCCTGTGCACTAAGCTATCGCTTAACTTTGCTTACAAGAGGAACCATCTTCATTGGGAGTGATTTTCTGTCTGAACAGATTAGTTTGGTGCGCACCCAAAGGAACAGCTGATTTCAAGAGCCGCTGGTGCGGTAATGAGGCGAGAACTATTCTTCTCTTGTCCCAGAGTTGGGTAAGCCTTTTATGCTTAAATATATAGTGGGCTATTACCGCTAGGACTGCTGAACAAGTGGTACTCCATATACCTCTTATACGGAGGAATGCTGTTTGTATTAATTGACTCACACTGAGTGTCACATTGCCGGATACAAAGTATATAATGACTGTGGAGTTATTTAAACCTCTCATTTTCTAAGGAGATCTACTGATGTTATATATATTCATACCAACAGAATTTCATCATGCTTGGTCATATGAAATGAAAAAGCTTTCCTACATATCATGATATGAAGTCAAGATCTTAGAGTCTGCTAATTGCAGTTTTTCAAGGAGCACTCATTGGTTGCTACTTATATATTTCAAATTTCTCAAGAGCATATACTAGGATATTTGTGTATTTTTTACTTGTGTATATGTGAGATCATTATGGTCTAATATTTTATTACTATTAAACTTTAATTATATGTTTAATAAGAAGTGAATTTGCGCATTCTTCTCTTTGATATTGTGATGGGGCAAAAGTAGCAATAAATGGGCATAGTGTGATGATTGAGGGACAAAAGTAACAAGGGCACATCCTTGGATTTATGGTATTATTTTTGCAAACAACTTAATAAGTATTTTTGTCCTGACTGAATACTTATTAGGTTGTTTTGACCCAACTACTTAAAAAAACGGGACTGCTCAGTATTTAGTTAGGGGTGCCTTTTTCTGCAGCAGGGTGGCCTTGCTCTTTTCACATGTTAGGTACGCCCCCAAAGATGCAAGCCACGCCCCCACCTCCTTTGGTGGCAGCGGCGGCACATGCTTTCACTTCTGCTTAACTATAGAGGTATATTGTAGGCTGCAAAAATATAGTGCGATGGATTGTTTCAGGGAGGGGGCCCAAAACCAGTATCCTGCCTAGGGCCCTATGAGGTCTAAATCCGGCTCTGATTGTAACACTGATCCCAGCCTCTCCTGGCAGAAGTGAGGTCAGTACTGCAGTCACATGACACAAGCTGTGTTACATTGTAACACTGATCTCAGCCTCTCCTGGCAGATGTGATGTCAGTACTGCAGTCACATGACACAAGCTGTGTTACATTGTAACACTGATCCCAGCCTCTCCTGGCAGATGTGATGTCAGTACTGCAGTCACATGACACAAGCTGTGTTACATTGTAACACTGATCTCAGCCTCTCCTGACAGATGTAAGGTCAGCACTGCAGTCACATGACACAAGCTGTGTTACATTGTAACACTGATCTCAGCCTCTCCTGGCAGATGTGAGGTCAGTACTGCAGTCACATGACACAAGCTGTGTAACATTGTAACACTGATCCCAACCTCTCCTGGCAGATGTGAGGTCAGTACTGCAGTCACATGACACAAGCTGTGTAACATTGTAACACTGATCCCAACCTCTCCTGGCAGATGTGAGGTCAGTACTGCAGTCACATGACACAAGCTGTGTAACATTGTAACACTTATCCCAACCTCTCCTGGCAGAAGTGAGGTCAGTACTGCAGTCACATGACACAAGCTGTGTTACATTGTAACACTGATCCCAGCCTCTCCTGGCAGATGTGAGGTCAGTACTGCAGTCACATGACACAAGCTGTGTTACATTGTAACACTGATCCCAGCCTCTCCTGGCAGATGTGAGGTCAGTACTGCAGTCACATGACACAAGCTGTGTTACATTGTAACACTGATCCCAGCCTCTCCTGGCAGATGTGAGGTCAGTACTGCAGTCACATGACACAAGCTGTGTTACATTGTAACACTGATCCCAACCTCTCCTGGCAGATGTGAGGTCAGTACTGCAGTCATGTGACACCAGCTGTGTTACATTGTAACACTGATCCCAGCCTCTCCTGGCAGATGTGATGTCAGTACTGCAGTCACGTGACACCAGACTTTGCACTAAGAGCAGGAAATGTACAGTACTTGGAGACGTGTACAGGACACAGGGATAAACGTGTGGATGTCTCACACTCACTGGGAGAACAGGTATGGTAGTAATATGGTCTATCAGCTACAATAACATGCATAGAAAAAACATAGGAGAAAATGCAAAAATCTTTCTTTATAGATCACATCAATATGGAGTGTGTAGGGCATTTATGCACATTATTAAACTCCGCCAATGTCTGTTTTTTTAACTGCAGATATTTAGGAATTAAGGGGTAAAATGCATTGATTTGTCTGTTGAGGGTCATGTGTCATATATATGCGATGCTCTGGTTAAAAAATAAATATATATATATATATATATATATATAGATATAAAATTAGTGGTCAAAGTGTAAATGTAAAGGCGGTGTTATGGTAAATGTAAGTGAATGGAATTTGTTAGTTTTATAATGTGATAGTTTTACAATGAAGGCAGTAGGGGTAGTGATGGTAATTGTTATGACCCTGGTATATTTAGGCGATCCTCAGCTGCCTGTCCTGTAAGTAAATACACCACACTGAAAGTCTGATTTAACATCTTTATAACAAGTTATATCGACTGCCAACTTGTGGACCTACCAGACTGCACCACCATAACCCACAGGTTCCCTCTATGTGACTGTACAAACCGTAATACCCTCTGGCCGCCCATGGCCATTGGAGCTTTATACAATGAGCCCCACGAGGACACCACCACCACTCTAACCACTAAAGAAAGGCCTAGGATGTTAGTGCATCATACATGTTTCAATTAAGTGTTCATGGGCCAAGCAGTGCTGTCCACACTCAGAATTCAGGGCACCAGTTGGACAGCTGGCTACAAGGTTTGATAGATGAATACATTCAGCTCCAGTAAGAAAGAAAATATACTGAGCCCCTTAAATATAGTTGCTGGAATATGTGGAAAGACTTTGAGTTCTAGACTGAGAGGAAGGACAAGAACCCATAATTATTCTCAGCAGAAGAGTATCATAATAATAATGTATATTCTAGCTTAAAATACATTCTAATGCCAAAAGAAAAGCAAAAAAAATGAGTAACTTTTCATCTTGGCAAAACCAGGTTGCTTCTTTCTTTTGCTTTACTTTCCTTAATGAATCAGGCCAATAAACTTAAATGGCGAAAATGACACATAGAGGCGTATTCAATTGTCGGCGGAAACGCCGTTATTACGGTAATAGTGCGCGGAAAAAACGTTACTACGGTAATTTTCTCGCTGGATTTCAGCTCGCAGCTCCCTGAGTCGCGAGCTGAAATCCAGCTAACTACTATCGTAATAATGGTAGTAGATTTTACGCGACGGGATTTCATAACAATTGAATACCCCCGTAAAATGTAATAGATAAAAGAGTAATCTGAATGGATATCAGTAAAACATGTTATATAACTAAGGGACAGGTTGCGCAATAGGAAACACTGCAAATATCATGTAATAAACTAAAAGCAGATGAGTATTCCACATAAGTTCTCATGAAAATGGAGAAAAGGATTCTGGAACCACAATGACCACACAACCTCTCTACGGCGCTGTATAAATACACAATAATAAGTAAGCGCACTATTTGTAGAGAAGGCTGATAATACATCAATACTCATCGCCTCTGAGAGATCCCAGAGAAGAGGGGAACGGAGGAGGAGGACGGGGCGTGATATGCCGTGAATCGCGTCATGGGTGCTCCTGTCCTGCCCACTACACTAGGAAGTGGGCAGGATGCCACTGAGAGAACGGGAGACCTATTTGAATTCGGGAGTCACCTGGACATTCAGGGAGAGTGGACAAGTACGTGAAAATATTCCACACTGAAACCTAGCCACGGGCTTCATAGCACAGCACATTACAAAATACATTAATCAATTAGATGGATAATGTAGTGATGGGTATGTTAAGGTCTAGATATAAGATATTAATGTTATCTCATTAAGTTGTATATTGAAGATAAACCGCAGATTTGTAGATTTATGGAACAGAGTACTATCATTTACAAATGCAGTCATATAAAAAGGACATATAATTAATCTGCCGTAACTAATCATTAATTGTTTGAATAGTAGTTCCACTTAACTAAAGAATAAATTACGAAATAGAAGCTATTAATACTAATTAAAATATCATGACCTGATATCTAAGTAGCTCTATAAAGAGCCAAGAGATAAAAGAGCAACAACAAGGTGAAAATAGGATTATAAACAAACCATATATAATAGCTAACACTGGTGTAAAATAATTTCATCATCACTTAAACAACAAGCTGGTCAAAATAGAGGGAAGAAATATAATTGTAACCACTTCTTCATTGAATAATATAAAATAGTATAATATAATAATAAGCAATGTCGGTAGCTGTAGCCCGAGGTACAGACGAGTACAGCACTAGCTTTGGTGGTACAACCTTTGTAATACAATCGTGTAACTGATCTGTAATCTACAGGAAACATGTCCGATTACATCATCCGGCTGTACAAGGACTCAGATTATGAGACGGTGAGAGATTTGTTTGCCCAGGGGACCCTGGAACACACGCGAATAGCCTTCAAGCATGGCCTGTCCCTTCCACATATTTGGTTATTGCTATTAGTTGTCTTCTTAATTCCCCTATTAACCTTTGGATCATTCGCCTTCTCCTTCATATCTGTTTTCATAGCCTTCGTTGTCCTCTGGTTTGGCACAAGAGAGCTCTATGATCATTATGTAAGACATGCACTCTCTGACGACATGTTGGACATCCAGAAATACTACTTGCAGAGAGATGGTTACTGCTTCTGGGTGGCCGAGTCTTCTGGAGAAGTTGTAGGAATGGTGGTAGCCTTACCATCATCACACGCTGGAGGAGAGAACCATATTGAACTAAGGAGAATGTCGGTGACCAAAAGCCACAGAGGCAGAGGAATCGCCAAACTACTTTGTAGAGCAGTCATTGACTTTGCCCGTCACCGCGGTTGCAGTGCGGTAATCTTGGAGACAACATCGAGCCATCAGGCTGCTCATGGTTTGTACCAAAGTATGGGCTTCAAGTGGCAACATTCAACATTTTTGAAACACCCATTTGCAAAACTTGTAGATTTTAAGTTCTTATTCTATAAGTACGACATTCCAGCACTGAAAGAATAGTGTATTATTGAAGATATATGGACCCATCAGGGAGTTGTCTTCTCTACAGTCACATGATCACTCGTTCCAGATAGAGATTGACTGTATGAAGGTCAGGGAGAGAAGACGTTTTGCTTGCTCAGCATTTGTAAAATGAAATAAAATGTGTAGAGCGGGTGATTGGTGAGTCGGTAATGGCAGGAGACATTTCTAGATTGAAATGGGTGTCTCCTAGAGTGAGACTTGACAATGTGATTTAAGGCCAATTTCAATCTATAGAGGAAGTTGCTCTTTCCTATAAGAACAGAATAAAGAAGGTTATTTACTATATTTTGATGGGTGTAAATCTGCATTAACAACATAAAGACGAAGTTTTAGCATTTTTGATTTGCACCTTTGAGCAATGTACTTTCGTGGTGTTTGATTTACTTATTAAAATGTGTCCAGCATGGAGTTCAAATGTCCCAGAAATAAACTTTCTTCTATTAAACTGAAATAGTTCTCTGAGAATTGTAACTGTATCTGTACTTCTAACATATCTTAATATGGAGTTTTGTTTAGCGTTTAAAAGACTCACAGGTTCTATCAATATTATTAAAGTACACTCATCGTTTTCCAATAAGCTTTGTCTAAGCGATTTCATGTGTTTCCAAAGCACAAACAATGTATTTACCAAAAGCAAAAGTTTTAGCAGTTCAATACATAATTATAATATAGTACAGCCGATACCAAATACATACATACCGCTGCACTCCACTAGTACCAGCTACAGAACTTCAGTCCAGAAAACTGTGGTCAGAGATGACTGTTAGCTGGTTCTAGCAGTGCTGTATATATATATATATATATATATATATATACACTCAGTGATACAGAGAAAACAATACAGATGATGTTGTTCTATAGGTCCAGGCTTCAGGAGGGTCTAGTGTAATGCAGGTCATAGGCCAGTTCAAACAACCCCCTCCAAAGGTGGAGGTTAACATTCCAAGGGTGGGGGTCTGCTCTCCAGATGATGACTCCAATTTTCCTGCCCAGAATCCAGTTTAAACTAGTCTATTTACATAACACAGACAGTATCATTTTAAACATTTATTCCCTAACATCGCTAACTAGAGTATGCAATGTGAGATCCCTTTAGCGAATTAACCGGACAACTGCCGATAAATAGGGGATCAAAATGATGACATATTTCCTGTAACCTGAACCTTAAATATCACTAAAGTGTACATATGACCTTAATATATATAACTATAAACCAAATGCCATCTGCACATAAACTACTGTGGAATGGAACCATTATAATTATGTAATATATAAATAGATGAATGTAAAAAGACTCCAAACTAAGGGACACTTCTGTCTTAACTTTCCCTTAGTAACCTCCCACCACATAATTCGGGTATCTCAGGAATATTTAGTGGAAAGAGAACTAGTCCTACTTGATATAGTCTCCGAGGCACGTGAGAGCACACCCAGCACTGTTTGGTCTACAACCTTACCCACCCAAGAATGATAATCATTCTCAAGGATGCCTGCTCAAGTCTGAATATTACTGGACTGGCATTGCTGGATTTACCTCTCTTCAACTATGGGGTCAACGTACTTACGGACACAATAATCCTCAGACAATAGCCCCTCGCACTTTCTCCAAGCTCCAAGGTTTCCAAATTTTCCTTTACCCCTGAATTGAATAGAGTAATTGGCTGGCCCAATTGTTCTACCAACTTCTCCTTCATCCCCAACTCCTCAATATCACTACCTGAACCAGCCTCTGTCACCTGTTTACAATTGAAAGAATTGACTGTCCTGAAAAGAGAATGAGAGAAACACAGAACAGGAAAAACTACTACTTCATGCTGGACAACTGTCTTTGCAAAGTCCTTGGCTCAGGTGTTGTTGACTGCAATTGGGGTCTCCCAGAACAGATTCACGAGTGTAATTGGAACCTTCTCTGGGTGTTGGCTCCTCTGCAGTGGATGGAATGGGTACCGGTGTCTCTCTTCTACCCCTAAGGACGTGATGCTTGTCGTCAACACTTGGTACCTGTCTGTCAAACAACCTGAGCATAGAAAATTACAGCTCCACAACTTACTCTCCCGGTCCAACATCCTGACAGTTAGTGTAATACCTCAGGAGACAGTGTTTTGAACGTTCTCGGTTGCTGTCTCACTGTTTACTTTTCCTCTCTAAGTTCTAGAACAGCCTCTCCGTTACAAACTCATCACAAGAAAAAGTCAAAAAGATTTCAAAAGACAACAGGTTAAGAGGCAGCTTAGGTGTGATCTTGATAGTGGGGAGGACTAGTGGCCAAAGCTATCAGCCACTCCAATCAAGTTTCAACCCTCATTCTATTCAATTCGTTCTAGCTAGTACCATTACTTTATTTTCACACTGGTTTGTGGCTAATTTAAAGTATGTAACTCACTATCACTGCTCATACATTATACAGTTATTACCAATAACAGGAAAACCCCAATCACCTTTTATAACTCTAGAGATATCACATTGAATAACAAAATTCCTGAGTATGATACAGCAATACATTAACAACATTTCAATACACCTTTACCCAGATATATTTCATCGGTACACCAGTGCATATTTGAGGATCCTGCAAGGTGGTAATTGGATGACGTGGATTTGTTTTACCTGGAGAAAAGCCATCTGTAGGAGGGTATGGGATGGCTCTATTGGTATCATCTTCCTGACATTCTCTCAATCAAGACAGGACATTGCCTTCCTACTAGCTTGAGAAGAAATGTCTGGTGCACCCCAATATAATCTTACCAGCTTGCACATATCTTCTGTACCCAGCTGAGCCAGACCATGTGCTGCCTCCGCTGGGTCTGGAAGATACACTCTGGGAGCTACTGGTCTACCTTGTCCATCTCTCCAGGGTCCAGAAGACTCCTGACCACCTCCCTTCAAATTCCAGACTGTTTATTCTTCAGGTAACACAAATCTCATATATTAACTAGTTTGTGTGCATGTGTGTGTGTGTGTGTGTACACAATTTAAAACAATACAACGAAAAACAAAACAAAACATAGATTTGCCAGCTGTCACTTAAAACCCTGCTGTCTATTTGACAGCCATGTCCAACCTGCTGTGACAGTCATGTACAGTCGTGTGTAAGTGTTGACTTTACTAACAGCTACTTCAGTTGGTAACTGTGTCACTGTCTCAAGTCCTCCATCTAATGTCCTACTTTATTTACTGGCATTGCTATAAAAGCTCTTCAGTCGCCTCAACGTCGCTCCCTAGACTAGAAAAATGTTGAAGACCAATGTATGTCAACTGATTTTCCCTCTGCCAACTCACATGCCATTTTCAATCACACATGTTCAGCTACTTGGCTAAGTGAGAAGGGTAAAAGGGTCTATTTCTATAACACTTTTTTTTCAAATATAACAGTATCCAGTACATGTCTGTCTAACAGTGAAAAATATAAAAATAAGAAAATTTCACATTTTCTCGGGTTTCACTTATGTCAGGTCTTGTGGCAAAAATCCTACTCCAATGTTCTACACAGGGATGCATATCTATATGTCTAACCTCCAGCGATCTCCACCCTTTTTGCAAATATATAAAGGCACACTTTGCACAGGAGACAAAATGGCAGATATGCAATCTATAAAACATGAATCATATTTCCACAACAAAAAAACTTTCTGCTTAGAATCAGCAGCTTCTATACACATAAAACAAACTCCTAGCTGCTTCTGTGACTTATGTCAATCTAGTGTGTGTATCTCTGACTCCGTCTTAGCCCCATGAATGAGACCATGTGTACGTGTTTTCGTATCCTCTTTACAAGAAAAAAATGAGATACTGACAAGGGAAGTAAAGACTTTTGTTTTGTCCTTATCTATGAAAAAAAGGAAAAAAAGCAAGATAGTTATTCTTAAACAACAAAGGAAACAAACATTTCCACTCCTTACCATTGGCCAGTGATCAGGAAAGTAAACACAAGACACCATAAAACAAACAAGCAATGACAACAAAGTATATTTTTAACTCAATTTCATTCTAAACCTGCACAATGATACTTACAACTGATTAGCATTTGCCTTGCCTGGTCCTAATCTCCTAGCTTTCGCTCTTATATATTCTCTTTACAATCTTTCCTCAGGTGTCCCCTTTTAAGGCAGTTAGAACACTTCAAAGATTTCTATTTCTTTCGTCCCTTATAGTGGGTTTTATAAATCTGAGGTTGTGAATGTAATCTTTCTAAAGCCTGGATACTCACCATCATTAGCCTATCACTCTGCGCCTTTTCCCTTTTACATATGTTTTTATCATGTTCCACGGCAGACTCTCTAATTTCATTTACCGTGAGACCTCTCCAATAAGGCAATGAGGTTTGTATCCTGGTCTTTAGATCCTCCCTGAGACCATCCATTAGTACAGCAACAGTCACCTTCCTGTGTTCCACATTTTCCTTTATATCTGGTGTCCCTGTGCACTTAGTCATGGCTGCCAGAGCCCTAGCAAAATAGTCAGCTGCAATCTCACTACTTTTTTGTTTGATAGTTAAAATTTACTCCAGTCCACTATCACTGGAAAATATATGGCCAACTGTGTGATGATACGTCTAATATTGTCCTGATTATCATCCTCGGTTAAGGATTTATCCTCCTCCAACATACAATCCTTAATGAACTTTTGTATATCAGTATCGAGAGGAAGACAAGCTCAAAACACCACTCGCCAATATTTATTAGTAGGCTCATGTGCATTACCTAAATGTCTAATACATTTCTGGCCAAATCTTTCCTAGGATCAGGGAAATCAGACATAATTGAAAACAGTTCAGTCCTAGTCCATGAAAAATGCATTACTTCATGTTTTATGGGAACTAAACCATTTTTGTCCGCCTTCCCATTGGGAACTGCTGTTGTGCGGACAGGGTGTAAACCTACCAAATCACTACATTTTGGACTACTTGCTGGAATTACTGGTGCAATACAATGAATGTCCCTCTTTCCATTAATTTCTATATTATTCTCACCAATTCCAGCCGCTGCCCTTGCTGGTGGGACCGTTCCTTTTCCTTGTCCGTGTGATGCTTCCTGCATGTTACTGGCATGGGCAATGGCTGAAATGGCAGTGGGTACATTTTCTTCTGAAACATTACTCTCATCATAACTTAATACATCATACAAATTACTCATTACATTTTTCAAATTTTTTGGTATCGGCTGTACATACCACTCCAACCGCATTTTTCAGCCGGGGGCGCGCATGCGCTCAGTTCTCCACGCTTTGCAACGCTCACTTCCATTGTGTGCGCGCTTTGCGGAACGCTTACTTCCGCTGAGCACGCGCTCCCTTGGCACGTGTACCCTTCTCATTGCCACAATTTTAAACAGTCATCATGCTCAATTCTCATTTTTGTTGATTTAATCAACCGCACTTTATCTCTAACATTATTTAACATTATTTAACACCTCTGACTTGAACCTAACGATGTTTGGGAAAGGTCTCACACACTCCCGGGTCATCTTGACCCATTTGTCGCAGTACGCCGTTGCGTATGCACCATATATATTATGCATAATATACCTTGCCGCAACAACCGGCCATTTCTTAGGCAGCACACAATTGGCCAGCTCCACAGGTACGTCCCCTCAACTCCACGTCACTGAGTACCACTGAACAATAACACGCGATTGTCAACGTACTCAATGGAGAAACAACCTAACATAACTGGGATCAGACAAGTACCAACTTCGCAACACCCTGCCTTTCCTAGTTTGAGTACTTTACAACTGTTAGCACACGATACTTATTATGAATATCACTGGTGAACTGCAGGTATGGGTTAGACAGAGTAACCAGGTCAGGCTGGGAAGCTGGTGACTCTGGTATACCAAGTTATACTCTGGATTGTAGATACAAGATGCCTGGTTTGCCAGATAAAACAGAAAAGCTGTAGACTCTGGTTTTCCAAGATAAACAGTGGATTACAGATATTACAGGTGAAGTGCAGGCACATAGAGACAGGGTTACCAGGTAATAGCGATAGTCTGTAAGTAAAGGTAGCACGGATGTCCTGATAAGATGGGAAACTTGGAAGCTGGATATCAAGTGGTAACGATAATCTGCAGGCACAGGTAATACAGATGTCCAGGTTAACCAGGAGACATGAGGCACTTGAGGATTCAAAAGAGAATCAGACAAAAGGAGGATCAGACAAGCCAGGGGTCAGAAGCCAGAAGGACTCTGCACAGTATATAGAATTCCCCCTTAGTCTCTGCACAGTATATAGGATTTCCTAATAGTCTCTGTACAGTATATAGGATTTGCCCTTAGTCTCTGCATGGTATATAGGATTTACCCTTTGTCTCTGCATAGTATATAGGATTTACCCTTAGTCTCTGTACAGTATATAGAATTTCCCCTTAATCTCTGCACAGCATATATTATTTCTACTTAGTCTCTGCACATGAGTAAGGATTTCCCCTTAGTCTCTGCACAGTATATATATTTTCTCTTAGTCTCTGCACATTAAATAGATTTTGCCTTAGTCTCTTCACAGTACATATGATTTCCTCCTAGTCTCTGCATATTATCTCCCTTTAGTCCCTGCACAGTATATAGGATTTTATTTTAGTCTCTGCACAGTATATAGGATTTTCCCTTAGTCTTTGTAAATGATATAGTATTTCCCCTTAGACCCCGCACAGTATATAGTATTTGCCCTTAGTCTCTGCACAGTATATAGAATTTCCCATTAGTCTCTGCACAGTATAGAGGATTTCCTAATGGTCTCTGCATAGTTTATAGGATTTACCCATACTCTCTGCACAATATATAGGATTTCCTCTTTGTCTCCGCACAGTATATAGAATTCCCTATTATTCTATACACAGTATATAGGATTTCCCCTTAGTCTCTGCACAGTATATATAGAATTTACCCTTAGGGCTAGATTTACTAAACTGCGGGTTTGAAAAAGTGGGGATTTTGCCAATAGCAACCAATCAGATTCTAGCTTTCATTTATTTATTACCTTCTACAAAATGACAGCTAGAATCTGATTGGTTGCTATAGGCAACATCCCCACTTTTTCAAACCCGCAGCTTAGTAAATCTAGCTCTTAGTCTCTGTACATATGATTTCTCCTTAGTCCCTGCGCATTATATAGGATTTCCCCTTAGTCTCTGCATAGTATATAAGATTTACTTTTAGTCTCTGCACAGTATATATGGTTTTCCGTTAGTTTCTGCACATTATAGAGGATTTCACCTCTCCTCTAGACCAGCGCTCTACTCAGAGAGTTCGCCTTCCTCTCTTAAACTGCCCACACCTGCAAAATTTGATGGTGACCCTAAACTCTGTTGTGGTTTCCTTAACCAATGCTCCATTCAGTTTGAATTACAGCCCCAAAATTTTCCTTCCGATAGGTCCAAAATAGCCTATATCATCTCTTTGTTGTCTGGTAAGGCCCTGGCCTGGGTTTTTCTGCTTTGGGAGCGAGAAGATCCTATACTCAGTAACTACACAGTTTTCATAACTACCTTCCGACGGATCTTTGACGAGCCCGGACAAGTTTCCTCAGGCTCTGCCAGCATTCTCAGGCTTCGTCAAGGTTCTCATTCAGTTGCCCAGTATGTCATAGAGTTTCGTACTCTCTCGTCAGAACTAACTCGGAATAATGACACCTCGGACAGGATTAAGGATGTACTGGCATCCCAAGAACTTCCTACCACTCTGGATGCCATAATCTCTCTTTGCAATAAAGTGAACCTTCGCTTCCGCGAAAGGTCGGTGGACAAAGAACATCCCAACCGCCCATCCTTCAACTCGGCTCTTTGTCCCCATTCTACCACTCCCACTCCTGAGAAGCCTATGCAGATCGGGAGGACCCGGTTAACACCCAAGGAAAGGGATAGGAGACGCCTTAACAAGTTATGTATTTATTGTGGCGAGCCGGGCCACTTTCTGAATTCCTGTCCCAGAAGGTCGGGAAATGCCAGGCCCTAGTCTGCTCCGGGGAGGTCAGATTGGGGACATATAAAACCTCCCCACCTTCCACCTGTTTTCTCACAGTCTCCTTGTTACGGGATTTTTCCAAAAATTCTCACAAGCACTAGTGGATTCGGGTGCTGTGGGGAATTTTATTTCCTGGTCTCTAGAGTCTCAATGTTCTATCCCTATCTTACCCTTAGAGGCACCTGTTACCATCACTGCCATTGATGGTTCCCAACTCCCTGGAACTGTGGTTCGCTACCAATCTAAGCCACTCACTGTCCGTATTGGTGTTCTCCACTCCGAAGTAATCACATTTTTCTCTTTTACCAATCTCCACCACTCCTGTCATCCTGGGTCTTCCTTGGCTATGTGTACATTCCCCTAAATTGGATTGGAATACCTCTGAAGTTCTGGCCTGGGGATCTCATTGTCGGTCCAGTTGCCTAACTCAATTCAAACCGGTACGAATTGTATCCTCCTCTACTAAAACTTTCCTTCTGGGGTTACCTCCTCAATCGCAGGATTTTGCAGATGTATTCGATAAGGTCCAGGCTGAACTTTCGCCCCCCCCCCCCAGTGGGATTGTCCTATAGAATTGCTCCCAGGCAAAGAACCCTCCCAGAGGACGAATCTTTCCACTCTTCCAGCCAGAGACGTCTGCGATGTCAGTATACGTCAAGGAAAATCTCCTACGGGGCTTTATCAGGTCGTCTGTCTCTCCAGCCGGAGTGGGTTTCTTTTTTGTCAAGAAGATGGACGAATCTCTCCGCCCCTGTATTGATTACTGAGGTCTTAATACAGTCGCATTACATACTCTCATTACCGAGTTGTTTGACTGCATCAAGGGGGCCAAAGTCTTCTTTAAGCTGGATCTACGAGTGGCCTACAACATTATCCACATACGCTCCGGAGACGAATGGAAGACAGCATTCAATACCCGTGACGTTCATTACAAGTACTTAGTTATGCACTTCGGACTTTGTAATGCCCCAGCTGTCTTCCAAAGTTTCAGTAACGAAATCTTCAGAGACCTGCTCTACTCATATGTGGTGGTCTACCTGGACGACATCCACATCTTCTCCCAGGATATTCATTCACATCACAAACATGTCATTGAGGTCCTGTCCAGACTACGGAAGAATCGACTGTATTGTAAATTAGAGAAGTGCTCCTTTGAAGCCTCTTCCATGCCATTTCTAGGATATATCATCTCCGGTTCTGGGCTCCAGATGGACCTTGAGAAAGTTCAGGTGATCCTGGATTGGCAACGTCTGGCCACGCTTGAAGCGGTGCAACGCTTCTTATGTTTTTCTAACTACTACAGACAGTTTATTCAGGGTTATTCCACTATTGTCACCCCATTACAGCTCTCACTAAAAAAGGGGCCAATAGCAAGGATTGGACGAAGGAGGCCGTGGAGGCATTTACGTTTTTGAAACTGGCCTTCTCTTCTGCACTCATCCTCAGACAACCCAACCTCTTGCAACCCTTCTTCCTAGAAGTGGATGCCTCCGCCATTGGAGTAGGAGCAGTGCTCGCCCAGAAGTATCCACCTAACAGACTTCTTCCTTGTGCCTTCTTCTACTGCAAGTTTCTACCCACGGAGCAGAACTATACGATTGGGGACAGGGAGCTGTTGGCCATGAAGTTGGCTCTTTCGGAATGGCGCTACCTTTTGGAGGAGGCTCAGCATGTGGTCACCATATTTACCTGTCGAAGTCAGCAAATTGGATAAAGTAATTTCAATTAATATCAAGCAAACTTGGTTGTCTTTGTCTGAAAATATGCGTAGAGCACGCTACGGCGTGGAAGGGCGTATCCAGCCGCAACACGTGGCAATAACAGTTTTCTCACTTTTACACACCGCACAAACACACACATTTGTAATTAGTACACATTAATTGTAGTTGCAGCACATAGTTATTTATGTCAAAATATTGTAGTATTTATGTTTAATATTATAAGTTATATGCATGTTAGTAAAACATAAGGTTCAGGTTATACGAAATGTGACATGTCTGGTATCATTTTAATCCCCTATTCACCAGCAGCTGTCCGGTTCTTTCGCCGAAGAGATCGCACATTGGATACTTTAGTTAGCGATGTTAGGGAATAAATGTTTAAAGAGATACTAACTATAAAATGCTAATAGACTAGTTGAAACTGGATTCTTGGCGGGAAAGTCGGAGCCCATCCCCTGGAGAGATGACCCCCACCTTTGGATATTTTGGTTTGAACTGGCCTATAATCTGCAACATCCTGGACCTTCCTGAAACCTGGCCAATAGAAGCAAGCCACATCATCTGCATTGTTTTACTGTATTTCTGATTACATATCAGTGGGAGCTCTTGATCTAGTGACCAGTCTTCTTTGACCATAGACTTCAGACCTGAATGACTGTTCACTGGATCCAGGGCGCCTGCGATAAGTAATGGCTGTACTTATTTTATTTTGCTTGAATTATTCTGCTACTTTTGGATAATAAATATCTTTGTGCGTTGGAAACACAAATCGAGATTCGACAATCGTTATTGGATAGTGACAAAACGTGCATAACATACCGATCATAAGAATCTATTATATCTACAATCTGCCCAGTACCTCAACCCTCGCCAGGCCCATTGGTCACTGTTTTTCTCTCGTTTTAACCTCCTTCAACTCTGACCTGAACTCTGATCTACCCCTCAGTCGTCCCATCTTGGATCCTAAATGTTTGTTAGAACTAACTGCTACCAATTCTCCTCCTCCTGGGAAGGCATTTGTTCCCATCTCTCTTCGGAAGAAGCTGCTCCGCTGGTTTCATGTCTCCAGGTTCTCTAGACACGCTGGCTTTCTTAAAACCTATGAGCTGGTATCCCGCTCCTATTGGTGGCCCACTCATCGACCAGACGTCTAGGATTTTGTAGCCGCCTGTAACGTATGTGCTCAACATAAAAGTCCCCGGGCAGGTTCTTTGGGTCTATTACAACCTTTGTCCATACCCACTAAACCCTGGACTCATATCAGTATGGACTTCGTTACCGACCTTCCACTCAGTAAAGGAAGGTCGGTAACGAAGAAATGAGAGAGATCCTGCTGTCTCAACTGGTATTGACTAGACTTCCCTAGAGGCGCGGAGTCTAACAGGATGGGAGGTATTCAACAGGGATTCCCGCAAGAGAATTTGGACTCCAGCAGCTTCCACCCTGCAGTTCGCGGCCCTCCAGGGAAGTTTCCAATGAGACAGATGAGAAAACAGAACTAAACAGCATACAGAGAGATACCGTTCAGATATCAAATGATAAATAATAGCAATTACCACTTAAAAGTGGAACATAAATACAAGGTTCAATGGAGTACTGAGTATACTGCAGATGATGAGCCACGGCTGTTATACAGGAGGGTAGGAACAGTCAGCGGAGTTCAGCAGTGCAGACAGAATGAGCGTTCATTACAGCAAGTACCACTAAGGTGGAATATAAATGTAAAGTTCAATGGACTGCTGAGTATACTGCAGATGATGAGCCACAACTATCACCACATGGCTGTGGATGGGATTAGCAGAGGACTGCGATGTATGCAGAGTAAATAGCAAGAGATGATCACAGCAACAACCAGTAATGAGCCAGCAGTAGTCAGCGGTGCAGGCAGAGTAGATAGCGGGCGTTGATATCGATTACCACAAATGAGTGGAATAGATGAGCAGAGATCAGCGGAATCCAGATATGCACCAAACGATGAGCCACAGCTTACCACAGGGATGTGGAACGAGTCAGTAGCAGTCAGCGGTGCAGGCAGAGCAGGTAACAGCATAGATAATAATGGGAAGAGGCAGCTGAACCCGGTCAGGTGTAGACTTGAAGAAACAGCAATGATTAGGTGAAAGGAGGAGCCTTATAAAGGTGGACTGACCAATGGCAGAACTGACTAAAAACACAGGTGAAGTAATCACAGGTGCAAACCATGGCTGACAGCCTGTACCAAGAAGAGGTTTAAAGTGACAGTCAGTGTCTTGAGGCTCGGGTGGAGATACCCGGGGAGCGGATTGTGACACAGACTCATTCAAGCTTCTTACAAAATCATTCTCCTTCATGAACTCTTGTATTTGTGGTCCAATAAATTTACCCTTTTTGATTTTTGCTTCAATTAATCTAGGAAACTGCGTCACCAACATCTTCTGAATCTAAGCTCCATGCTGCTGGTGGCCCTGGAGTTGGTGGCTCTGCACTGTGAGGAACAGGTCTGATGGCCGAAGTAATATCAGGATATTTAACTGAATCCTTAAACGTGCTTGTGATTCCACTGATTTTTGAGATACAAAAATAACAGTTTGTGGACTGGTCCTTCGGTTGTCTCCATACCATGGGAACTGCAAATGGCATGTGATGAGATTTACCATTCAGCCAACTATTAAGCAAAGCTACACACGAAGAACAATAGATATGAGGGGCCCAAGATTTGTCCTGTTCTCCAATTTTCACCCAAACTAGAGCCCATACGATCTGCTTACCAAAGGATTAATGTGTCTTCTTTTCTCCACACACGTAACAAAACTTTTGTGGCAGTATGCACAGTAACAATATAAACTGAAAATGAAAATGAAGGAGTGACTCATACAGTTTATCATATACGCAGCACAGTTATCTACTTTATTTTCTGCTTATATATACATAACTGATTCTTATGAAAATCATAAACCAAAAATAAATCATTTTTAAAAAATGTAAAAATACTTACATACCAGATTGTTTTGAAAAAAATTGGTTTTAAAAAACAATTCTGACCTCATTTTTGGAATCAACACAAGAAAATACGTAAAAATCAGTCAAAATTATCCATCTAACAAAACCCTTGATGACCAGTGTAATTTATACGGCTCTTTACCAATTTCAAAATCCTACACTTCTACTAAAAGTAAAATGTCAAAAACGGGTGTAAAATTATCAAATGTTTTTGGATATATTTTCCTTGTGCTACAGGAGCAGGATTTCAGAATGTTACTGATTAAAATGCTTTACAAACGGGCATCACATTAACATTTCCTTACGTGATAAGATAAATTGATGCTCAGTTTTTACAATGTGATTCCATCCACAGCAACAGTCCAAGGAATTAAAGATTTTTACCTGCAAATGTCCCTATTTTACATGTTACAATGTGTCCAATTCTGTATAATTATATTCTTTTGTAGCATTGTCACCATTTGTTCTTTATTTCTGGGATATAAAGGGTACTATTTAATAAAGGAGATTATTTAAATAATGAGATTATAATCAGAGGACATTATGGGGTTTGTAGTGCATGAAGGTTTGATGGGTCACTCACTGCGTGTGCCGTCATATGATTCACATTAATGTTTTATCATAATTCTTTAATATTTCAGCAGAACACTTTTGGGATATATGTTTGTGTAGATGCAGAACTGAGTAATTGTTATATGTAACGACCAATCTAAGTGAGATAATAAAGTTTGTTTCAATGTGGTATATTGATAGATAAAATGCAATGTAATATACAGTATCACAGGAATACAGTAAATAAAATTACAGCTCTGATTAAACTCCAATAGAACCTGTGACCTCCTATGTCACCCTGTCTGTTGCATTACTGGGGACCAGCTAGGCTTCCCTTGCCACAGTCCCCTTTCTTTATCTCAAATGCCCCCTCTAAACGCAATAGGAGGGGCTTTTGCTGCTGCCACCACTGGGCTCCTAAGCAGCACCTAGAACCACAACCTTCTGCGTAACTGTCCCTGCCAGTGTACCCCCTTGCTGGTAGCCCTGACCTCTTGCCTTCGGATCAGGTTGCAGTGGATGGTTCCCCCTGGCCTATTACAGTGGCCAGAGCTGCAGGGTAGCAGGCAGAGCCTTGGTACTGGATGCTGGGTCCCAGCCTGAGAACAGACGGATAACGAATTAGAATGGGTCTAATCTGTAGGTCACAGGAATTACAGTAGGTAAGTAGGTGTCCAAGCAGGATCCTCAAGCAGTTATGTTTATTAGCTCAGGAAGTCCTAAAAAGGACAGTTACACACTAGTTTGAGGTACTAGTGATATCCAGAAGTTACAGATGGTATAATACTGATACATGGTCAAATAGCGTGCATTTTATACAGATTAAACAGCTAGTCTATCAGGAGGTAATCCAGCCTCCTACGCTCTAACTAATCCAGGTGCTTCATGCAGCCTGTACATAAATCAACTTTTTACATTGCTGCTAGTGGCACCACTACGTCTGAGGTTTTATATTGAGCGCTTACCATCAGGATATAACATTTCTCTAATCTTGCTTTTAATGCAAATTAACTTGCAAAATTCAAATTCATCTTTGAATACTTGCATAGGGAGTCTACCAGCAAGTATAATCACCTCCTCCTTTACTTTAAGGCTCAACAGACATTTTGGTCACTCAGCGATGAAAAGGTCTAATTAGAGATTACCTGTCTCCAGACAGTTACAAAACCCAAACATGACATACTGTCTCAGAAGTCCATACATTTCCAAAAAAATACATACCAACATAAAAGGATAAGTACATCTGCAATTATATACAGAGGTTCACTGCACCTCTAATTAAAATAAATATCTACAATAAGTTATTTCTACATGATCCAGCCACAATTAAGCTATATATAAATGATCCAGCCAAAGAAGCATCTGCCGCAGCATATAGCCCAAATCCTAAATGGTGACATCACATGCCTGGGTATGCGCTGGTGTGCCTAGATTTCATGCCAAAGTGGGTGGGGTTACGGGCAGGAGAATGGTATTTGTATTGGCCACTGGGATGGGAGATGGGTGAAGAGAGGTTTTGTGGATCCAAAAGTGAAATTTTAGAAACGGTAAATTCTCCCTGAGGCACACAGAGAAGATTCGGATATTATAGGTATTCAGGCTTACAAAAAGCTGTTTTACAATTACAAAGACACAAAATATTCCGAAACCCTGCACTCTGCTGATAAATAATAATTATGAACAATTTAAAATTGAATAAATAAAAAAGAACATTGGGAATAAAGATTATATTGCCAACACTTTTATTCTCACAAAACACAAGAGAGATTTTCTTTGTGGTGCGAGGATATTAAAATGAGATAACGGGGTGAAGAGTCCACATATGTGAGGTGTGACTTCTTTGGGGAAGAATCTCCACTCTGCAAAAACACTTTGAAATGTTGGGGAGCCAATCACAATTTTGAGAAATTTGGCGCAATTATGAATTTTAGTAAAAAAAAAAAAGTTCAAATAGATTTTTGGGGTTTAAACACTTCTACTTGTAAAATAAGACTTATTGGGAGGAGCTCAATTATCTACGAAGTCCCTTTGGAGTCTTGCATAATGAGACTCTGCAGGATAAGGGTTGTAAAACATCATATAGAGGTTTGAGCAGATATCAATGATGTTTAACTTACCCCCCATTGTACATGAACATAAATGACACAATGGGAACTGCAGTTTTATGAATTGAACATAAATAGTTACTGAACCGTTATACTGAGCTGATTACACTGATCCCAACCTCCCCTGGCAGATGTGAGGTCAGCACTACAGTCACATGACACAAGCTGTGTTACATTGTAACACTGATCCCAGCCTCTCCTGGCAGATGTAAGGTCAGTACTGCAGTCACATGACACAAGCTGTGTTACATTGTAACACTGATCCCAGCCTCTCCTGGCAGATGTGAGGTCAGCACTGCAGTCACATGACACAAGCTGTGTTACATTGTAACACTGATCCCAGCCTCTCCTGGCAGATGTGAGGTCAGTACTGCAGTCACATGACACAAGCTGTGTTACATTGTAACACTGATCCCAGCTTCTCCTGGCAGATGTAAGGTCAGTACTGCAGTCACATGACACAAGCTGTGTTACATTGTAACACTGATCCCAGCCTCTCCTGACAGATGTGAGGTCAGTACTGCAGTCACATGACACAAGCTGTGTTACATTGTAACACTGATCCCAGCCTCTCCTGGCAGATGTGAGGTCAGTACTGCAGTCACATGACACAAGCTGTGTTACATTGTAACACTGATCACAGCCTCTCCTGGCAAATGTGAGGTCAGTACTGCAGTCACATGACACCAGACTTTGCACTATGAGCAGGTAATGTACAGTACTTGGAGACGTGTACAGGACACAGGGCTAAACGTGTGGATTTCTCACACTCACTGGGACAGGTATGGTAGTAATATGGTCTATCAGCTACAATAACATGCATAAAAAAGACATAGGCGAAAATGCAAAAATATTTAATTATAGATCACATCAATATGGAGTGTGTAGAGCATTTATGCACATTATTAAACTCCGCCAATGTCTGATTATTTAACTGCAGATATTTAGGAATTAAGGGGTAAAATGCATTGATTTGTCCTTTGAGGGTCATGTGTCATATATATGCGATGCTCTGGAGATATATATATATATATATATATATATATATAGATATAGAGAGAGAGAGAGAGAGAGAGAGAGAGAGAGAGAGAGAGAGAGAGAGAGAGATAAAATAAGTGGTCAAAGTGGAAATGTAAAGGCAAAGCCAAATATCTTGGAGAACTAACCACTTGCTCACATCCTTCTGTCTCTTCATGTAATCCCAGACAGACTGGATGATGTTGAGATCAGAGCTCTGTGGGGGCCATATCATCACTTCCAGGACTCCTTGTATCTGCTGACACTTAGTGATTTATATATTGTTAGAGCACTGGAATATATTTTATTTTGTTTGCACATACACAATACTCCCGTGGCTGCACTCTCTCAATTGATTTTATTCACTTGTACACATCTCATTAATTTATAGCAGCGCTCCTTGGCTTGACTGACTCTAGGAAATGTATTAAATTAATAATCTGTTCTTCAGTTCTGTCCAAGTATTTACATGAAGAGTCATCATACATGTGCCAATTCCGTGTTCATGTACCAAGCAGTGCTGTCCACACTTACTGAATTCAGGACACCAGTTGGACAGCTGGCTACAAGGTTTGATAGATGAATACACTGAAAATATACTGAGCCCCTTAAATATAGTTGCTGGAATATGTGGAAAGACATTGAGTTCTAGACTGAGAGGAAGGACAGGAACCCATAACTATAAACCGCTTATGGTGGACCACATACAATACCATTTTTTACCTTTACCAGAGTAAACTTACAAACTATAATAAAGACACAGAGACTTGAATTGGCGTTTGAAAGATCAGGAATTTATTGAATGCGAACCTGCTGGGGAAAATTGGTGGCCAATATAAACAGACCAATCAGCATCCAGGCCACACCTACTAGCTGTAAATTCCGTCCGAACTAATTTGAACCCAACCAGGCGTAAAAAGCCAAAACTCCCCAGTTTGGCATATTAGTTGAGGCCCGCCCGCCTAAGCGGAGCCCCTTAACCCCGAAGGGCTATTCTGACTAATTGCCCAATTCCTTTAAGGTGAGAGTGCCTACTACGCCTTAAATGTAACAAAATGGCCGCTGATTGGGCTGCTTACCGCCACTTGCAAACACAAATACCAATACCAATACTATAATTATGGGATGGGTGGGTGGGTAACAACTCCAGAGGCAAGAGGAAGTCATATCCTTTTCCTATATGTTATAAGCCTCTTCTGGGAACCTAACTCCTCCCCTTCCGGTTCTACTGATCGGTAACTCAGATTCTTACCACCACCCAGATAAGTTAACTCCTGGTATGCCTGTACTTTTTCTACTGCCAGCCCCCTCAGCGTTTATATCACCTCGGTCTCATGCCATCCCTCTGTTATATTTCTCAGTAGAAGAGTATCATAATAATATTGTGTATTCTAGCTTAAAATACATTCTAATGCCACTGCCTATATCTGACCTGGATTTGCATGTCCTCAGGAAGCAGATTAATGCATTTGTGTTACGTATTTGTGTCTGTGATCCATACAAGAATTTAACAATCATCTACTACCTGCTGGGTGAATGGTTACCCCGTGTGGGTCCAGCACACACACGGGCTGATTCATGTATCTGTGGGCGTCAGGTTTATTTTAAAATGAATAAAATCCGACTACTGCACTTCAGAAGGTAAGATCAGGACAAAGTGCGACACAGATCAGCTCATGTGCAAAATAATAAACTAATTTCCGCCCCTTGCATTGTAACGTGGTTTGTCCAGGAGAAAACCTACTGGTTTTTTTGCCTTACTTTGAATCAGGCCCATAAACTTAAATGGCGAAAATGACACGTAAAATGTAATAGATGATAGACTAATCTCAATGGATATCAGTAAAACATGTTACATAACTAGGGGACAGGTCGTAGTTAACTGAAGGCAGATGAGTATTCCACATAAGTTCTCATGAAAATGGAGAAAAGTATTCTGGAACCACAATGACTACATATCCTCTCTACGGCGCGGCTTGATATGATCGGCGCTATATAAATACACAATAATAAATAAGTGCACTATTTGTAAAGAAGGCTGATAATACATACTTGCCGACTTTTCACTTATCAATTCTCAGAGAGATCCCAGAGAAAAGGGGAACGGAGGAGGACCGAGGAGGGCAGGGGGCGTGATATGCTGTGAATCGCGTCAAGGGTGCTACCTAGTGTAGTGGGCAGGACGCCTCTAGGAGTGCGGGAGAACTACCCAGAATTCAGGGAGAGTGGACAAGTATGTGAAAATATTCCACACTGAAGCCTAGCCACGGGCTTCATAGCACAGCACATTACAAAATACATTAATCAATTAGATGGATAATGTAGTGATGGGTATGTTAAGGTCTAGATATAAGATATTAATGTTATCTCATTAAGTTGTATATTGAAGATAAACCACATATTTGTAGATTTATGGAACAGAGTACTATCATTTACAAATGCAGTTATATAAAAAGGACATATAATGAATCTGCCGTCACTAATCATTAATTGTTAGGATAGTAGTTCCGCTTTACTAAAGAAGAAATAACCAAATAGAATCTATTAATACTAATTAAAATATCATGACCTGATATCTAAGTAGCTCTATAAGAAGCCAAGTGATAAAAGAGCAACAACAAGGTGAAAATAGTATTGTAAACAAACCATATATAACAGCTAACACTGGTGTAAAATAATTTCATCATCACTTAAACAACAAGCTGGTCAAAATAGAAGGAAGAAATATAATTGTAACCACTCTATAGTGATGACTACTGTGCCATCAGTGGAAAAATATATTAATACAAAAGATGTTATTATATTATTTACATATATATATATATATATATTTATACTGCTACATTTGTATCGTCCAGATGGACGAGGATACAACCAGCTTGGACTGAATTGAAATGTCAAATTAGAAGAGAATAACTGAGATTTAACTGTATCTTCATTGAATAATATAAAATAGCATAATATAATAATAAGCGATGTCGGTAGCTGTAGCCCGAGGTACAGACGAGTACAGCACTAGCTTTGGTGGTACAACCTTTGTAATACAACCGTGTAACTGATCTCTAATCTACAGGAAACATGTCCGATTACATCATCCGGCTGTACAAGGACTCAGATTATGAGACGGTGAGAGATTTGTTTGCTCAGGGGACCCTGGAACACACGCGAATAGCCTTCAAGCATGGCCTGTCCCTTCCACATATCTGGTTATTGCTATTAGTTGTCTTCTTAATTCCTCTATTAAACTTTGGATCAATCGCCTTCTCCTTCATATCTGTTTTCATAGCCTTCGTTGTCCTCTGGTTTGGCACAAGAGAGCTTTTTGATTCCCTCATAAGACGTGCACTCTCTGACGACATGTTGGACATCCAGAAATACTACTTGCAGAGAGATGGTTACTGCTTCTGGGTGGCCGAGTCTTCTGGAGAAGTTGTAGGAATGGTGGTAGCCTTACCATCATCACACGCTGGAGGAGAGAACCATGTTGAACTAAAGAGAATGTCAGTGACCAAAAGCCACAGAGGCAGAGGAATCGGCAAAGTACTTTGTAGAGCAGTCATTGACTTTGCCCGTCACCACGGTTGTAGTGCGGTAATCTTGGAGACAACACAGAGCCATCAGGCTGCTCATGGTTTGTACCAAAGTATGGGCTTCAAGTGGCAACGTTCAATATTTCCGAAACACCCATTTGCAAAACTTGTAGATTTTAAGCACTTATTCTATAAGTACGACATTCTAGCACTGAAAGAATAGTGTATTATTGAAGCTATATGGACCCATCAGGGAGTTGTCTTCTGTACATGATCACTCGTTCCAGATAGAGATTGACTGTATGAAGGTCAGGGAGAGAAGACGTTTTACTTACTCAGCATTTGTAAAATGAAATAAAATGTGTAGAGCGGGTGATTGGTGAGTCCCGGTAATGGCAGGAGACATTTCTAGATTGAAATGGGGTCTCCTAGAGTGAGACTTGACAATGTGATTTAAGGCCAATTTCAATCTATACAGGAAGTTGCTCTTTCCTATAAGAACAGAATAGAGAAGGTTATTTACTAATATTGTGATGGGTGTAAATCTGCACTAACAGCATAACGACCAAGTTTTACCATTTTTTATTTGCACCTTTGAGCAATGTACTTTCATGGGGTTTGTTTACTTATTAAAATGTGTCCAACATGAAGTTCAAATGTCCCAGAAAGAAACTTTCTTCTATTAAATTTAAATAATTCTCTCTGAGAAATGTAACTGTATCTGTACTTCTAACATATCTTAATATGGAGTTTTGCTTAACGTTTAAAAGACTCACAGGTTCTATCCATATATAAATGTAAATGGTGATACGCACAGACTGGATGCTAATTGCTGATTTGTAATTAGCATCTTGTTTAATCATTTTTTGTAACTATTTACCTGTATATGATGAGATGTGCTGATTAGTAAGAAACACGGGGCAATGTGTTACCTCTAAGCAGAGCAAATCTCTGTCTCCTGTGTCATAATTCTGATATCACAGAGTCAGCGCGTTAGAGTCATACAGTGTGTGCAGCAATTTAGTATGTGATTGAATGATAACCAGAAGACCCAACGGGACCTGCTTTGGGCCTAGACACACGACTGGGCATATGGCCATCGGGGCAAAGGAATCGCTAAACTCTTGTGTAGGACATTGCTTACCTTTGGCCGGAAGTCAGAGTGTGAAGCAGCGATCCTGTCCACCACTACGAGTCAGGGTGATGCCATCAGACTGTACAATAAGATTGGCTTCAGACACGCACACATACTACTTACGCAACCAAATTCACAGACAAGCTCGTTAGAATAACATGGGTGATATACAAGTACAGAGACACTACATTCACTGAAATGTTAAAGTCTTAATACAAACGTTTTATCATAAATGTTTAATTTTTCAGCAGAACCCTCTTAGGATACATGATGGTTTGCAGATCAGGGTAACTGTTATATGCAACGATCAATCTAAGTGAGATAAGGATACAGATAGATAAAATGTAATGTAATATACAGTGTCACAGGAATACGGTAAAAAAAAGACAGCTCAGACATATTAAATATATAACAAGAAATATAATGATATACTAAAACATGACTTTGATCCAATAGAAGCATCTCCATAAAGGGTTACACAATCATCAGACTATTTTTCCAGTCTGACAACGCCTTGACAATTACTGTTACTATGTGAATAACTGTGGAATCCTCCTTAGTGCCACCACATGACTTGGCATCTGCCGGTGTACCTAGCTTTCCTGCCAACGTGGGTGGGTTTACAGGGCAGATTAGTGGTATTTGTATCAGCCAATGGTGGGAGCTGAGCGGAGAGAGGTCATTACTTGCTGAGAGTGTACTGCACCTACTGTTGTTGATCAGGGCACAAAGCAGGATTTTGTTTGCCAAGGAAGATTATTTAACAACATAAAAGGGTGAAGAATTAGCTTTTTTAAGGGCATTACTTGTGTGCGGAAGGGACCATAGCCATCTCCACTCTGTGAAAACACTTGAATTTTTACATTTTGGCGAGCCAATCGCTGTTTGAGAAATTTGTGGCAATTACGATTTTTTTCAACCATTCACAAGTGGAATTTTTAGGGTATCATCAATGGGGGGCTGGCAAATTTTAGCCCATGGGGCAGACTCGACTCAGCAGCCTATTAGGAACAATTTATAGGAAAAAAAAATGTAGGTGACCCAGCCCAAAGTAGCCTACTATGGGGCCAGCCCGGGTGGCATGTGGCCCCTGCCCCCCAGCCCAGCCTGCCCCTCGTTATCATCATTTCTACTTATAGCGTAAAAGTTATTGTGCATCTACTGTATATATAATTTTTTTATTTTTGTTAAAAAAAACGCACATTGTAATTAAGTTCTGCAAACATGACATGATGGGAACTGCAGAGCCTCAAGATCGTGGGGGATAGTATGGTGTAATGTGCTCGGGTACAGTGGCTCAGCAGCAAAATGTCCCTGGAAATATAAATTATTCTTTTGATCCTTTACTTGCTGAAGATCTGCTGGTCAGCAGGGTAATAATACTCGTCTGATCAAATGCACAGAAGTAGTTGAGGAACCAATTTAGTGCATTTTTATTTGTAATGGTAATTACTTCAACCTTATTGCACTAGTGTTTGAACTGAATTAAGAAAGTGCATTTGTATTTCTAATGTTATGTTGTCCTTTCACTGTTTGTTTAAACCTTTTATTACAAGTGTTTGTTGGGGGAGTTTATTGAGGGCTCGATTGAAGAACACTGATCACATGTGTTTGTTAACCAGATATATTCATTGTAGAATGGCTGCATAGGTAGTGTGTATAGCTCTAAGTGAAAAAACTTTAAAAAACATATTTCAGAGTTATAGCGGAGTTATAGCGGAGTTAAACAGGAGAAGAACATTCTGTCTATTACCGCAGCTACACAAGGACAACAGTCAGTATTCACCTGAAACTCCATATTCTACGCCTGATGTTTCCATCTCTCTCTGGCTACAAGCTTCACACCACAAGACGACTGTTTTGGAGTCTGCTCCTATTTTCTACTCAGCTCATAAACGTTTGTTTTATCTGTCAGTTTATTTTCCCTGCAAAATCCCCTCTGTTTAATCAGCCTGCTACACTACTTGCTCAGCCACTCCTTACCCATGCTACAGCTATTTCAGTCCCCTATCTCATCATTGTACTTACAATTCTACTCAAGGCTTTGTCTGCCATCACAAGTAGGAAGAAATGAACCACTCCTCTCTCTCATGACTCTCATTGTATAAACAAAAACAGACGTAGATCCTCTGCACTCCCCATGTACAGACTGGGGTGCCAGAGGGGGTTGCCCACATTGTATAGACAAGAAACAGTGATACTCTGCACTCTCCAAACACATAATTAATGCTGTACTAAATACCTTTCTATATTAAAAACAGGGAATGTTAGTTCCACATATTGCAACATATGTTAAGCTGACCAATTGACACCAAAGTCTTCCCATTCTGGTCAGTCCTAACATGATCAAATGCTATGCTATTTATCTGGGCTTAAGGCTGACCTGCACACAGCTAGTAAAGGCAAGTCTCTCCCAAGCACTAGCAGCCATGGGAGACCTGGGACTCACCTGACACAATTTGGAATTAATTAATGTAAAGAATGGGGTGCAAGACTGACAGGACTTACATTGTATAAACAAAAACAGACGTAGATCCTCTGCACTCACCATGTACAGACTGGGGTGTAAGAGGGGGTTGCCCACAATGTATAGACAAAAAGCAGGGATACACATAATTAATGCTGTACTCTTTACTTTTCTATATTAAAAACAGGGAATGTGTTTGGTGAGTACAGAGTATCCCTGTTTTTTGTCTCTCATGACTCTGCTAGAGCTCAGCTACTCCATCGCCTGTTCTTTATTACTCTCCATTCAACACTTCCACCCACATCATTACTCCATGCTGTCCAGACATCCACAAATAAACTACATCTACTACAGCCTCACTCTGCACTACTTCTCTGATTACACAGGACATTGCAGTTAGGTAATTCTTTTAATTCCCCCATTATTTGCTATTTTACTCACAAATCCCAATGCTTGCCAAAATATTTTTCTTTCTCTCTTTTCATGGCATTATCTTTTGGACTATATCATCCCCCACTCATCCTGCACCACAAACTTCTGTCCACATTACACCTTCATTACTTCACTCACCTCTAGTTAACACTCTTTTCCTATTTAAATTCAATAACTTTAACAGCCTAATCCTGTCACAAGAAACTAAAAAGAGACAGATCTTACAATCATCTTTCCTACCTTTCTTATTCCCTGCTTCTATTAGTTGGTGATATATCACCTAATCCAGGTCACCCTCCCTTCTCCCACCAGGCCGGATCTATAAAATGGTTGTACCCCGGGCGATTTAGGCCCCGCCCCCTTCTGACTTCTGAGGCTGCCAGCGGCTGCACACTATGTGCAGGTCCACTCGGCAGTGACAATGTGCTGCCCGGCTGCTCAGATTGTATTTTAAACACAATCAGAGCAGCCGGGCAGCACACTGTCACTGCCGAATGGACCTGCACATAGTGTGCAGCCATCAGCGGCAAGTCCCCGCTAGGGGGGGGGCGATTGCCCCGATCCCCCCCCCTGGATCTGCCACTGTCTCCCACACGCATATATCTGAACATTACAGAAATCCAGCAAACCTCAAACACATCACCTGTCTCTCCTCTCTTCCAAAGTCCCTTAAATGTGCCCTTTGGAATGCGCGCTCTGTTTGTAACAAACTTACCTCCATTCATGATCTCTTCCTCTCAAAAAACCTCAACCTTCTGGCATTAACAGAAACATGGCTCATGCAATCAGACACTGCCTCACCTGCAGCCCTCTCACATGGTGGCCTCCATCTCACTCCCACCCCAGACCTGGAGGCAGACAAGGAGGTGGGTTTGGACTACTTCTCTCCACACAGTGCATGTTCACAGTTCTTCCAAATGTCCCATCACTCACGTTCACATCTTTGGTAGTAAATGCTGTTAGGATTTTTAACTCATTCTCTATGCGTGTTGCTGTCAACTATCGCCCCCCTGGAATACACCAACAATTTATTGAACACTTCTTTGAGTGACTCCCTCACTTCCTATCCTCTGATATCCCCACCATCATCATGGGTGATTTCAACATCCCTTTTGCTAAACCACGTTCCAATGCTGCTTCCAAACTACTCTCTTTAACATCCTCACTTGACCTCTCCCAGTGGATTGAATCCGCTACTCATCAGGACGGCCACTGTCTTGATCTTGTTTTCTCTAGACTATGCTCAGTTTCTGATTTCCTTAACATTCCTTTTCCCCTCTCGGATCATCACCTAATTAGCTACTCGCTCACCCCCAGTTCTTTACTCTCCCTAGTGTCAAACTCTCCCAAGCCTCCTCGTACCCGCAGGAATATCAACTCTATTAATCTTCAACAGTTTTCCACCTCTTTCCAACACCTTTTCTCCCCAATTTCTACATTCTCCTCCCCTGATCGGGCAGTACCTCATTTTCACCAAACCCTAGCAACTGCCCTTGATCAAGTGGCTCCAGCGACACTACATACTCCACATAGACTTCAATGCCAACCGTGGCACACTAAAGTAACACAAACTCTACAAACTACAAACTTTCTGGTAAAGCTGAACATCACTGGCGTAAATCTTGCACCTCTAATGATTTCATAACATATACTGATATCTACCACCCCTATAGAAATGCTCTGGACCCTGCTAAACAAACCTACTTCCAATCTCTCGTCTATGCTCAGGCTTCTAACCCCAAACACCTCATTAACACATTTAAATCTCTTCTGAATTCTCCTGCCCCAAACCCTCCAACTACCATCAGTGCCCAGGATCTTGCTTCCTATTTCAAGGACAAAATTGATAAGATCAGACTTGAAATGATATCATCTCCCTTGACAAACAATCAGCTCAATTCCTTTGTAGCACCCTATGACACTCTCTCTTCATTTCATCCCACAAATGAAGAGAAAGTTTCTACTCTCTTCTCGTCTTCCTACTCTACGTCCTGTCCTCTTGATCCTATTCCCTCACAAGTTGGTATGTCCCTGTCTCCTGTGCTCATTCCCCCTCTAACTAAAATCTGTAATCTATCTCTTTCTACTGGTATTTTTCCATCACTATTCAAGCATGCAGAGATTACTCCCATTTTAAAAAAAACAGAATTCTGACCCTAACTCTCTCGTAAATTACCGCCCCATCTCCCAGCTCCCTCCAAGCTTCTCGAGAGAATTGCCTACACACGCCTCACACACTTTCTTACAGCAAACAACCTATTGGATCCTCTTCAGTCAGGCTTTCGCTCTCAACACTACAGAGAGACTGCGCTGACCAAGGTCGTCAATGATTTGATCACAGCAAAAAATAATAACCATTACTCTCTTCTAATTCTCCTGGATCTCTCTGCTGCATTTGACACTGTTGACCACACTCTCCTCATACAAACGCTACAATCCCTAGGTCTTGAAGGCACTGTCCTATCCTGGTTCTCATCCTACCTATCTAATCGCTCTTTCAGTGTTAATTTCTCTGGATCCACCTCTGCTCTGCTTTCTTTATCAGTTGGAGACCACAAGGCTCAGTCCTAGGTCCTCTGCTATTCTCTATCTACACCACTTCTCTTGGAAAACGAATAAGCTCCTTTGGATTTCAGTATCATCTCTATGCGGATGATACACAAATCTATCTATCCTCTCCTGATCTCTCACCATCTGTGTTGTCTCCTGTTACTGACTGTCTTTCTGCCATTTCATCTTGGATGTCTTCTCGCCAACTGAAACTCAATCTTTCAAAAACTGAATTAATAATATTCCCACCCAAAAACAGAAGCTTTCTGCCTGATATATCTACTGTACAGCGCTGCAGAAATAGTGGTGCTATATAAATAAATGGTAATAATAATACACTCTGATTGTGTTTTTAGGTGTGTAAATAAACCCTTCACACTTCCCACATTTGCCGTTACGTCACACCTTCTTATCTTTAAATAAGAAGAGGATCTTAAGATGAGCTAATTGCTTAAGTTCCATTGCATCTTATTTTCAGTTGCGTAAGAGACTTAAGGTGGGCGTGTCTTTAAACTTTCCGCTCCTTGATGAATTGTGAATTTCTTATCTCCCCGTTTGTACTTTAAATCAGGGCTGTAACTAGGGCTGTGCGACAGGGGCGACCGCCCAGGGCGCAATTTAGGAATATTTTAGGTTAATTTGGTTAAAATTGAGGGCTAGGGGGGCGGCATTTGTCTTTCTCGCCCAGGGCGCTAGAATTCTAAGTTATGGCTCTGCTTAAAATACTCATACCAAATTCCGCACAAGATAAGATCAGTAATGAATCAGGATGTATATGTTTTATAAGGGCACAGTCATGTCCTTATATTAAGGTTAACTCTAATAAGTCCGCAATGTTAATTTTGTAAGAGGGGGGAAATGGTGTTTGAAGGGTAACATCTTAAAAGTTATTAGTGCTATATAGCTGAAATTTGGCATGCAAATGGAGAATCGGCTATGGTTACTGCTTGCCAAATTTCAGAAAATAAGACTAAAAAAATGACAAATTTGGAATAATCTAAATTTAAAAAGTTCACCCTTTTTTCCACTTCCTGTTTTTTCAGATTTTTTTGGGAGAGTGTAACTCCATATACAGGGCTTTTTTAAGACTAGGGGTTTGTTTTGCTAGAAAGCTATAGTGATAGATGAGTGCCTTTGAGGGGTGACATTTTTGTTTAGTTTTTTTAAATATAGGGCATTTCATAGCATTGCTCATGTCAAATAGAGGTGTGTGCTGGGTGTACTAATAGTGGCTTCACTTGAGAATACAAATATGGCTGTTTCTCGCTTTAGAGATTTTCATCTGTGAGCTGGGGGAATTAGTCATAGACACATTTAACAAATACATCTACCAGGGCTGCGTTTGTTGCGTTCAAATTGCATTGCTGCATGAATTGTCCTGCTCCATGTGTTTTTAATCAGTTTCCCTGTTTATAGTTGCTTTAGAATGTATTTTATACTGCAATACACCATGTTATTATGATACTTCCCTACTGAGAACAGTTGGAGGTTTTGTCCTTTCTCTCAGTCTAGAACTCGATGGATTGCTAAACCTTTCAGTAATTATATATAGGGGGCGAGAAGATCTTCTCTTATTTTTACTGAATGTATCAAATCTTGTGGAAAGCTGGTGTCCTGCTTGTCCTATGAACATATAACCGAAACCTATATGTGTGACAAGATGGTTCTGACATGTACAATCTTCCCCATTTCTGACTTTGAACATTTATAATGAGTGGTACTTATATTGGTTTGACATCATGGGGTAAATGTATCAAGCTGTGATTTTAGTTTTTCAGTGATTTTCTCGAGCGAGTTTAAACTCACCGATGTATAAACGTGCGAGTTGATAGTAAATCGCCAGTAAAGTGATTTTACCAAAATCGTCATGCTACAAATTACTACAATCGCTGTCCTGATGTTTGGACAAAAAATGTCGCCGTATGTATGAGGCTGCGATTTTGCAATCTCGCCCGATATTGCTGTGAAAATTGCCAGATTCAGCACGCTGCTTTGGATAGGCGAGACTTGCAAACACATCAGCTTTTCACTGCTGGCCAATGTTAACATAATAAGGGGCACAATACAAGTTTTAATTATGAGGGTAATCATTTCTTGTTTAGAGGGGCAAAAATTATTCTTAATTATCATACGGTGGCCAAATAAATTGCATAATGTTGATGTCCCTCTTATCATGCACCCAACCTTGTCACCCTCTCGAAATATTAAGTGTTGCCACATCAGAAAAAAATAATTATTGCCCCAGTGGTAATGAAATAGTATGCCACTATAATATAATAATAAAAAAAAATCCCTAACATGTAATCTATATATATAAAAGAAGAAGTTTGTTTGTTTGTGATCCAGTTGGATACTGGCCAGGCTTTAGGGGGGTTAGGATCCCAGTTGGACCTCCCGTTGGTGTACGCTGGGCAGGACTTTGACCCGGGGAGCCTGTTCTGCGCCTTCCACTGGATGGAATTGGATGACATTTAATATAAAGACAAAAACAACACTGGTCAGTCACCTCATGAGTGTGTTGGAAAAGCTGCTAAGTTGATAATTATTTTTTAAAATGTTGACAGTTACCATAACTTAGTAACTTGAAGATTTAAACCTGGGCGACGACGGGTACTTCAGCTAGTCATTAATGAAATTCATTTATTTTAGTTTTATTAATCACATCAGGGTATTCTTTGGACATGGATTGAAGAGGCCCACCGTGTTCTTAAATAAAGCCAGATGGGTTAGATATATTCAACACAGGAGAATTTCAAATTTAAATTCCTGGGTAAACACAATGGTTGCATTTTGGAGTCTCAGTCTCTGTGGAATGTTGAGAGCGAAAGCTAAGAACAAAGCATTGTGGGACGCCTTTGATTTAACTTATTTGGAAGAAATAATAGTTCCAGAGACCCTAAATGTGGAAGTGACTCTGCTTCATTCTGGCATTTATTATGGGTGTGTCCATTGATTCAATAATTTTGGGCTGCTGTTGTGGAAGTTATACAAAGAACAGGTGTGCAAGCTCCTCTCTTGTATCCCAAAATATGCTTGTCTGGAATCTCGTTAGATTTCTCATTAAATAACTGTATATCTCAATATGTTATTAAAATATTGGTATTGGCTAAAGTTGTGATTTCCAGAACCTGGATGGCCAATAAAAACCCTAACTTTCACAATTAGGTTGCTTTGGTAAATGAGGCGGTGGGGCATGAGAGATACAACTACAATAGCAGGTATGAAGTACAGAAATATTGTAAGTTCTGGTCAAGATGGAATACATCTAGATGTGCTGTACAGTCACTGTCTGATGAATCGGATGAGGCCCCTGGCTAGCTGTCCAGTCCTGAATAGTCCTATATAGACTAGGGGTGTGCACCGGCCACTTTTACTGTTTTGGGTTCTGATTAGCTTGAGGTTTTGGGTTCTGATTTGTTTTGCCAAAACACCCGACGAAAGGTTTTGGTACTGATTTAGGGTTTTGGGTTCTGATTTATTTTTAAAAAAGCATAAAAAGTGCTAAAATCCATTTTTTTTTTTCACTCCTACGCTATTATTAACCTCAATAACATTCAATAACAATAATTTCCACTAATTTTCAGTCTATTCTGAACACCTCACACCTCACAATATTGTTTTTAGGCCAAAAGGTTGCACCGAGGTAGCTGGATGTCTAAGCTAAGCGCCACAAGTGGGCGGCACAAACACGTGGCCCATCGTAGGTGGCTGTGTAGGCTTGAATGGCCTTTTTCTGCTCCTCCATCCTCTGCAGCATATAGAGGGTGGAGTTCCAGCGCGTCACTACCTCTTGTTTTAGTTGATGGCAGGGCAGGTTCATGCTTTTTTGATGTAGCAGGAACAGTGAACGTAGTTTAATATCTGATACTAATATTTCTGCACTGCAGGAACAGTGAACGTAGTTTAATATCTGATACTAATATTTCTGCACTTCAGGAACAGTGAACGTAGTTTAATATCTGATACTAATATTTCTGCACTGCAGGAACAGTGAATGTAGTTTAATATCTGATACTAATATTTCTGGACTGCCTAGTAAAGTGGAATCTCAACGGGATTTGGTACCGGGGACACAATACCTCCATCAACTGTCTAAATTCCACTGCACAGATGGCGGACACCAGACGCACGTCTAACACCAACATAGCTGTGCCGGTGACATGGCCTGCAGGACTATCTCTGATGGAGATAGAACTAGGCCCCAAAGAGCACATAATGCCAAAAAAAAGAGTTGCAAGATGGAATTGTCCTTGGGCCCTCCCACCCACCCTGATGTTGTTTTATGAACATAATTTTTTCAACGTTCTGCGGAAGCAACCTCCTTCGCCGCTCACTGACCAGGTTCCCCGCTGCACTAAAAACTCTTTCCGAGTACACACTGGAGGGGGGACAACTCAGGTAAAATAGAGCCAGTTTGTACAGGGGCTTCCAAACTGGCTTTTTTTCCTGCCAGTAAGAATATGGACTGTCTGACATGTCTACTTGGATGGTGTCAGCAAAGTAATCCTCCACCATTTTTTCAATTGTGACACCAGCAGGTCTTTGCACCGCTGTAGACTTGTGTAAACAGAGACACAACATACGCTTTAAACCGAGGATCGAGCACGGTGGCCAGAATGTATTCCTCTGACTTTAAAAGAGTGACCACCCTCGGATCCTGGCAAAGCGTATGAAGGGCTTCATCCACAAGAGCTACATGCTTGGTGGAATTGCAATGGTTTACCAGCTCCTCCCTCACTTTCTCCAGCTGCTTCTGCAAAAGCCTGATCAGGGGAATCACCTGACTCAAGCTGGCAGTGTCGAACTGACTTCTCGTGCGGCAAGTTCAAACGGCTAGAGAACCTTGCACAACACGGAAATCAGTCTCCACTGCGCTTGACTCAGGCGCATCCCCACTCCCTTGCCTATGTCGTAGGTGGCTGTGTAGGCTTGAATGGCCTTTTGCTGTTCCTCCATCCTCTGCAGCATATAGAGGGTGGAGTTCCAGCGTGTCACAACCTCTTGTTTGAGGTGATGGCATGGCAGGTTCAGACTTCTTTGTTGTTGCTCGAGTGTCACGGGCACTAGGAGTTTTACCCAGAATTCACCAGATGTAGCTACACTTACCAGAGGTATGGACCTCTGGGTAGTGTGGTGAATCAGTAGACCCATACAATAGAATAGAGGAAAGGAATGTCAATAGTATAAATGCTGAGTCTTGGCACCGTGGAACTGAGATGGTACAGCAGATTAGTAAGCAGGATACAATGAGGAAAGAGTCCAAGTGCCTTAGCACGCAGGTAGCATATAGCAGGCCAGTACTAGATAACTGGATAACATTAGGCAAAGACCAATCAACAATACAGTAGAAGAGTCAGCGACTTGCAGCTATAATACAGAGGCACTTGTAGACTTAGTCCAGCTAATAGGTACCATACGGAGTAGTAGCTATATCACAAGGAAACATAAGTGGTCTACAGCTGGTAGGTTTCACCACAGATGTGTAGAGAAGACTTGTCCAGCGCAGGTGTGTAACGGAATAGCGTGAGTGACCCGCAGTTGGCAGTTTACACCACTGATGAGAAGAGAAGACTTGTCCAGGTGCTGGCATATAACAGGGTAGTGTGAGTGGTCTGCGATTGGCAAGTTTTACCACTGATGTGTAGAGAAGCCTTGTCTTAGCGCAGGCATGTAACCGGATAACGTGAGTGGTCTGCAATTGGCAAGTTTTACCACTAATGTGTAGGGAAGCCTTGTCCTAGCGCAGGCATGTAACCGGATAACGTGAGTGGTCTGCAATAGGCAAGTTGTACCACTGATGTGAAGGGAAGACTTGTCCGGGTGCAGGCATGTAATGGAGTAACGCGAGTGGTCTGCATTAGGCAAGTTTTACCACTGATGTGAAGGGAAGACTTGTCCGGGTGCAGGCATGTAATGGAGTAACGCGAGTGGTCTGCATTAGGCAAGTTTTACCACTGATGTATAGAGGAGACTTGTCCAGGTGCAGGCATGTAACGGAGTAACGTGAGTGGTCTGCAATTGTCAAGTTTTACCACTGAAGTATAGAGAAGACTTATGAAGGAGCAGGCATATAACGGAGAAGTGAGAGTAGTCTGCAGCGAGTACGTTCTACTACTGATGTGAAGAGGAGACTTGTCCAGGTGCAGGCATATAACGGAGGTAGCGAGAGTAGTCTGCAGCGGGTAAGTTCTACTACTGATGTGAAGAGGAGACTTGTCCAGGTGCAGGCATATAACGGAGGTAGCGAGAGTAGTCTGCAGTGGGTAAGTTCTACTACTGATGTGAAGAGGAGACTTGTCCAGGAGCAGGCATGTAACGAAGGTAGCGAGAGGAGTCTGCAGCGGGTAAGCTCTAAGCAAACGGATAACACGAGCAGAAACAGGAAACACCTCAGAGTCTCAAGGAATGAGAACCAAGAACAGGCAAAGGTAATAGGGCAACAGGTGCCTTAAGTACTGAGAGGTGATTAATTAACCAATGAGACTAGAGGCGAGGTCTTAACAGTTCAGGGTTTCTGCACATGCGCAATCTAGTCAAGATGGCAGACGGCCGCGACTCAGAAGAGGCGCCGGCAGGAGCGAGAGAGACCCATGTCCCAAACTAGAGGCACTAACAGTCCGGTGAGTGACAGTACCCCCCCTTTTAAAGGTGGGTACAGAACACTTAGAACCAGGTTTTCCCGGATATTTGGAATAAAACTTTTTCAGAAGAGCTGGAGCATTAAGATCATCTGCACGGATCCAAGAGCGCTCCTCTGGACCAAAACCTTTCCAATGCACTAAGAAGCGAAGGACTCCCCTAGAGATTTTAGCATCAAGTATATGAGTAATCTCAAACTTCTCCTCTTGTTGAGCTTGAACTGGGCGAGATACTGAAGAAGGAACAGAAAATCGGTTGATGATGAGAGGTTTGAGTAATGAAACGTGGAAGGAATTGGAGATACAAAGGTTCTTAGGTAAAGACAACTTAAAACAAACAGGATTTATCACCTGAATGATTTTATAAGGACCAATAAAACGTGGAGCAAACTTCATAGAAGGAACCTTCAGTCGAATATTCTTGGTAGAAAGCCATACACGATCTCCAATTTTAAGTGCTGGAATTGCTCGCCTCTTTTTATCAGCAAAAAATGTATATCTTGAAGATGCCTTTTTCAAAGAGAATTTAACCTGAGCCCAAATGGATTTAAACTTTTGACATAAACCCTCCACAGCAGGAACTTGGGTGGGAGGGAGGGCTTAGGAAATTCTGGGAGAGACGGATGGTGACCGTATACAACAAAAAATGGTGTTTTAGAAGATGACTCATGATACATATTATTATGGGCGAATTCAGCCCATGGAAGCAAATCTACCCAATTGTCCTGGTTGGCTGAAGAAAAAATTCTTATGAAAGTCTCTAGATCTTGATTGACTCTCTCAGTCTGTCCATTTGATTGAGGATGGTATGATGAGGATAGTGACAATTGGATACCCAAGGTTTTGCAAAGGGCTCGCCAAAATCTGGAGACAAGCTGCACTCCTCTGTCCGAAACGATTTCAGATGGACATCCATGAATTCAAAATATTTCCTTGATGAAATGATCAGCCAACGTAGAAGAAGAAGGTAATCCTATCAAAGGGACGAAATGAGCCATCTTAGAGAACCTATCTACCACTACCCAAATGGTATTGCATTTCTTGCTGAGAGGAAGATCAGTAACAAAATCCATACTTATATGGGTCCATGGTTTGGAAAGAATGGGTAGTGGTTGAAGTAGGCCCGCCGGTGTTCTACGTGAAACTTTAAATTGGGAACAAACATCACAAGCAGCCACAAACTCCTTGACATCTTTCCTAATAGAGGGCCACCAGTAATTTCGAGAGAGAATCTCTAATCTTTTTCATTCTCCAGAATGCCCAGCAAAGCGAGAGGAATGATACCATGACAAAATCTTTTTACGAAGAAAGGTTTTCCCAAATGGTAGAACATTGGTGGAAGAAGCAGCTAAACTCACACATTTAGGATCCAGTATGGGACGATCAAAACAATCTTCAATATCAGAGGAAGATGACACAGCCCGAGACAATGCATCCGCTTTTTTATTCTTAGAAGCCGGTTTGAAAGTTATAATTAATTCAAAGCGAGAGAAAAAAAAGTCACCATCTTGCTTGTCGGGGGTTCATACATTGAGCTGACTGTAGATAGAGAAGATTTTTATGGTCAGTAAAAATAGTCACGGGGTGACGAGCACCCTCTAGTAGGTATCTCCACTCCTCCAAAGCCACCTTTATGGCTAATAGCTCCTTATCTCCGATACTATAATTCTTCTCAGCAGGTAATAAACTTTGAAAGTAGAAAGCACAAGGATGGAATTTCTTTTGTTCAGATTTCTGAGATAGAATGGCTACTAGTCCAACATTAGAGGCATCTACCTCAAGGAAAAAAGGAAGGGTCACATCAGGTTGTCGAAGAATAGGAGCAGTAAAAAACGCCCTCTTGAGGAACTGGAATGCTTGAAGAGCCTCAGGAGACCATTGCTTGGTATTAGCACCCTTACGGGTAAGGGCCACAATAGAAGAGACAATGGAGGAGAACCCTTGAATAAAACGTCGATAATAGTTAGCAAATCCTAAAAAGCGTTGAATAGCTCTGAGAGTAGTTAGCTGGGGCCAATGTAACACTGCATTAACTTTCTCCGGATCCATCTCCAGACCTACTCCAGACACAATATATCCCAGGAAGGGAATCTGAGATAATTCAAAAGAGCATTTCTCCAGTTTACAGAATAGAAAATTTTTCCGGAGTCTAGAAAGGACCTCTGCCACATGTAATCGATGGGATGAAAGATCTTGAGAAAAAATCACAATGTCGTCTAGATAGACAACGACACAAACATACAACAAGTCCCGAAAAATCTCATTCACAAACCCCTGGAAGACAGCTGGGGCGTTAGACAATCCAAAGGGCATGACAAGATATTCATAGTGTCCATCCCTGTTGTTAAAAGCTGTTTTCCATTCGTCTCCGGCCTTGATCCGAATTAAGTTATAAGCACCACGAAGATCCAGTTTAGTGAATTTCCGAGCTCCCTTAATGCGATCAAAAAGTTCAATAATTAACGGAATGGGGTAACGATTTTTGATGGTTATGGCATTAAGACCTTGATAATCTATACAAGGTCTCAAAGTCCCGTCCTTCTTCTTAACAAAAAAGAAACCCGCTCCAGCGGGAGAAATGGACGGTCGAATAAACCCACGATGGAGATTTTCCTTGACATAGTCAGACATCGCCTGGGTCTCTGGTAACGCGAGGGGGTAAACACGACCCCTAGGAGGATTTTTGCCAGGTTGTAAATCTATTGGACAATTCCAAGCCCGATGAGGCGGAAGACGTTCTGACTGAGCTTTATCAAATACATCAGCAAAGGAAGTATACTGTGGAGGAAGACCAGGGGGACAAGGTGTTATAAAGGATTTATTTATTTTCACTGGAACCACTTGAGTCAAACATCTATGATGACAATCCGCACCCCAGGAAATGACTTGCGGAACATTCCAGTCAATCTGTGGAGAATGGAGTTGAAGCCACAGAAAGCCAAGTACAATAGGACTAGTGGTAACTGGGAGAACTAAAAAAGAGATTTGCTCTTGATGTAAAGCCCCGATTTGAAGGGTTAAAGGAATGGTACGTTGAGTAATAGTTCCATTTATAATTCGTGAACCATCTATGGCCGTGACAGCAATAGCTCACAGGTAAAGACCAATGACACACTAAGGAACTTAAAAATAAAACTCCAAGCAGCTCCAGATTCCAGAAGTGCTTGCGATGTAAAAGACTTAGTAGAAGTAGAAACAGTAACAGCAAACGAGCAATTTTTAGAATTCATAAGATGTGGAGAGGATTCCAGGGACCCCAACCTTACCTCTCCAGAACAGGTTAGGGCCTCGCGTTTACCGATTTTCTAGGACATGAGTTCAGCAAGTGATTAGGATCAGCACAATAAATACAGAGCTTAATCTTCAACCGTCGTTCCCTCTCTTCAGAAGTCAATCTAGAACGTCCCACCTCCATGGGTTCCACTGAAGATGAGGGATGTCGAAATCGAGAAGCCAGGCGACCCGATACTTTAGGTGAAGACTCCTTTTCGGAATTCCTTTCTCGGAATCTCATGTCCACTCTGTTGCACAAAGATATCAAAGCATCCAAGGAAGTTGGTAACTCTTGGGATGCCAGCCCGTCTTTAATCTTGTCAGCAAGACCTTGCCAGAAGGCAGCTATCAATGCCTCACTATTCCATTGGAGTTCAGAGGCAAGTGTGTGAAATTGAATTACGTACTGTGCTACTGAACGGGATACTTGGCGTAATCGAAGAATACTAGAGGCAGCAGAAATAACACGACCAGGTTCATCAAAAATTCTTCGGAAAGTTGAAATGAACATGGCACTATCCTCCAACAGGGGGTCATTTCTTTCCCACAAAGGAGAGGCCCATGCCAGAGCCTGTCTGGAAAACAGAGAGATTAAATAGGCCACTTTAGAGCGATGAGTAGGGAAATTTTGAGGTTGGAGCTCAAAATGAATAGAGCACTGATTGAGAAAGCCCCTACAAGCTTTTGGATCTCCATCAAATTTTGAAGGAGTAGGCAGGTGTAGAGTAGAAGCAATAGACACCTGGGATGGCACTGGGAGAGAAGAAGACTCTGGGGGATTATTAGTAGAAGATTCATTTTTCACAGGATCTCCCCGAGAGACTAGACACTGCAAACATTGAAATAATTGTTGCTGACGAACATCTTGTTGTTCAACCCGAGTAACCATGTACTGCAGCATATCCTTAGCTGTTAGTTCCGATCCTGGGTCTGTCATGGCCTGTTCTTACTGTCACGGGCACTAGGAGTTTTACCCAGAATTCACCAGATGTAGCTACACTTACCAGAGGTGCGGACCTCTGGGTAGTGTGGTGAATCAGTAGAACCATACAATAGAATAGAGGAAAGGAATGTCAATAGTATAAATGCTGAGTCTTGGCACAGTGTAACTGAGATGGTACAGCAGATTAGTAAGCAGGATACAATGAGGAAAGAGTCCAAGTGCCTTAGCATGCAGGTAGCATATAGCAGGCCAGTACTAGATAACTGGATAACGTTAGGCAAAGACCAATCAACAATGCAGTAGAAGAGTCAGCGACTTGCAGCTATAATACAGAGGCACTTGTAGACTTAGTCCAGCTAATAGGTACCATACGGAGTAGTAGCTATATCACAAGGAAACATGAGTGGTCTACAGCTGGAGGTTTCACCACAGATGTGTAGAGAAGACTTGTCCAGCGCAGGTGTGTAACGGAATAGCGTGAGTGATCCGCAGTTGGCAGTTTACACCACTGATGAGAAGAGAAGACTTGTCCAGGTGCAGGCATATAACAGGGTAGCGTGAGTGGTCTGCGATTGGCAAGTTTTACCACTGATGTGTAGAGAAGCCTTGTCCTAGCGCAGGCATGTAACCGGATAACGTGAGTGGTCTGCAATAGGCAAGTTGTACCACTGATGAGAAGGGAAGACTTGTCCGGGTGCAGGCATGTAACGGAGTAACGTGAGTGGTCTGCAATTGTCAAGTTTTACCACTGAAGTATAGAGAAGACTTATGCAGGAGCAGGCATATAACGGAGTAGTGAGAGTAGTCTGCAGCGAGTAAGTTCTACTACTGATGTGAAGAGGAGACTTGTCCAGGTGCAGGCATGTAACGTAGGTAGCGAGAGTAGTCTGCAGCAGGTAAGTTCTACTACTGATGTGAAGAGGAGACTTGTCCAGGTGCAGGCATGTAACGTAGGTAGCGAGAGTAGTCTGCAGCAGGTAAGTTCTACTACTGATGTGAAGAGGAGACTTGTCCAGGAGCAGTCATGTAACGTAGGTAGCGAGAGTAGTCTGCAGCAGGTAAGTTCTACTACTGATGTGGAGAGGAGACTTGTCCAGGTGCAGGCAGGTAACGGAGTAGTGAGAGTAGTCTGCAGCGGGTAAGTTCTACTACTGATGTGAAGAGGAGACTTGTCCAGGAGCAGGCATGTAACGGAGTAGTGTGAGGAGTCTGCAGCGGGTAAGTTCTACTACTGATGTGAAGAGGAGACTTGTCCAGGTGCAGGCATGTAACGGAGGTAGCGAGAGTAGTCTGCAGCGGGTAAGTTCTACTACTGATGTGAAGAGGAGACTTGTCCAGGTGCAGGCATGTAACGAAGGTAGTGAGAGTAGTCTGCAGCGGGTAAGTTCTACTACTGATGTGAAGAGGAGACTTGTCCAGGAGCAGTCATGTAACGGAGGTAGCGAGAGTAGTCTGCAGTGGGTAAGTTCTACTACTGATGTGAAGAGGAGACTTGTCCACAGAAAACGGATAACACGAGCAGAAACAGAAAACACCTCAGAGTCTCAAGGGAATGAGAACCAAGAACAGGCAAAGGTAATAGGTCAACAGTTGCCTTAAGTACTGAGAGGTGATTAATTAACCAATGAGACTAGAGACGAGGTCTTAACAGTTCAGGGTTTCTGCACATGCGCAATCTTGTCAAGATGGCGGACGGCCGCGGCTCAGGAGAGGCGCCGGCACGAGCGAGAGAGACCCATGTCCCAAACTAGAGGCACTAACAGTCCGGTGAGTGACATTGAGTCTGCGGTAGGCATTGGCAGAATGCCGAAAGTGTCCAGCATTTTTGCGGGCCACTGCAAGCATATCCTGCACACCCCTGTCACTCTTCAGGTAATGCTGCACCACCAAATTTATTGTGTGGGCAAAACATGGGACGTGCTATAAATTGCCCATATGTAATGCCCGCACAATGTTACTGGCGTTGTCAGACACCACAAATCCCCAGGAGAGTGTAAGTGGGGTAAGCCACTGGGAGATTATTTCCCTCAGTTTCTCTAAGAGGTTGTTTGCGTTGTGCCTCTTACTGAAACCAGTGATACACAACGTTGCCTGCCTTGTAACGAGCAGGCGTTTGGGAGATGCTGCTACTGATGCAGCTGCTGCTGTTGCTGCGGAACTCGATGCATCTACCCAGTGGGCTGTCACAGTCGTATAGTCCTTAGTTTGCCCTGAACCACTTGTCCACATGTCCGTGGTTAAGTGGACAGTGGGTACAACCGCATTTTTCAGAGCACTGAGGACACTTGTTCGTACTTCTCTGTACATCTTTGATATCGCCTGCCTAGTGAAGTGGAATCTCGACGGGATTTGGTACCGGGGACACAATACCTCCATCAACCGTCTAAATCCCACTCCACTGATGGCGGACACCGGACGCACGTCTAACACCAACATAGCTGTTATTGACGCAGTTATCCGCTTTGCCATAGGATGACTAGTGTCGTACTTTGTGCTCATGGAAAACAACTGTTGGAAGGTCAATTGTTTGGTGAAAGACGTAGCGGTCTTACGACTTCCCCTCTGGGAAGATGACCGACTACCAGCAGCAACAGCAGTAGTAGGCGTACCACTGCAGGATCCTCCGGAAGAATCCCGGGTTGAAGAGGACTCAGTCATGCCGGTGACATGGCCTGCAGGACTACCTTTCATCGAGATTGTGTCTGAAATTGACGAGGAGGGTGTTGCTGGTGTGTATACATCAGGACCAAGGGATTTAGGTGTCCCTGGACTGCTGAGGGTCCTAGCCCCAGTTCCTGAACTAAACACTGAACTATGAAGGTTATTCAGGTGACGTATAAGGGAGGATGTCCCTAGGTGGCCAAGATCCTTACCCCTGCTTATTTGAGCTTTACATATGGTACATATGGCCGTACATTTGTTGTCCGGATTGGGATAAAAATAATTCCAGACCAAAGAGGTGGATTTCTTGGTCTTCTGGCCAGGCATGACGATGGGCTTTTTCTTCCCATGGACAACAACTGTTTCCCCCCTGGTGGCTCATTTAAGATTACCACATCAGCATCCTCCTCGTCAAGTTCCTCTTCAGCGCCAGCTACATCAATATCCTCCTCCCGGTGTACAACATTGACACCTTGATTATCCAAATCTGGATCTACACTGTGGGTGATCCTTCCAGCATATGCAGAGGGCATGCTGCAAATGGTGGAAGGAGCTACCTCTTCCCGTACAGTGATGGGAAGGTCA